>NC_044915.1:648299-952274 GCF_001633185.2 Quercus lobata | reverse complement strand
ATATATATATATTAATACACATACATATATGTAAGTGAATTTTATGAGAATGATTCAACCACGAGGATCCTGGCCCCAATTCTCACAGACTTATGCTTTTGCACAAGACTTTTGGGATTTGGAACTCAAGTCCGAGTGGCTTTGCTTAGGCAGGGACTCAGCTTTACAAGCAAAAATATATATGTATTGAGCAATAAGAAGCAGTAAAGAAATATGCAAAGTAATCGTTAGAAATTCTCAAATCAATATGAGATATTTCATTATTTTTCTTGATTGTGGATTACAAATGTGCTCACTAAGACGTGATACAAGGTTCAAATAAGCTCAAAAATTACAGACTTTGATGGCTATTCAAGCCTCTAAGACTTGCAAAGTTTGAATCCTTTTGAATCCAAGTATGTGCTATAGTGGCTGTTTCTAGGATACCGGGAGACATTCCTCTATTTTTCTTAAATTTTACAGAGTTCTAATGACTCTGTTATGATATTCTTCCTACTGAAAATCCTCTGCCTCTTCAACATGGGTTTTCTCTTCCTTTTATAGTGTGTTTTCTAGGGTTTCATGGTACTAGTGATTTCTCTCTTTTGCCCCTCAGAGCTCGTGCTGCGACAGTTGCTCAAGGGCTGGTCTCTTCCCTTTTTTCTCATAGTTTTCATCTTTTATTGTTGTTTTCTCTAAAAGTCATTTGCTGACTTTCCATTCCGGGGCGTCCTCAGCAATTAGCCTTCAATCTTTCTTCTTTCAAGGTTTCTCTTTTTTCAGAATTGGCTGTCGGTGTTATTTTCTTGTTGTCATTATTCCCAAATAGTTGGAATCTTTTACTGTTGGGTTGAAAGTTCTCTTCCAGTTGCTTCTACGTATGATTTTCTCATTCTTGGTTCCTTGTGGTACAGCTCCTTTGTTCATGAATGTTTGCTTTATACTTTCTGATTCTTTGCTGCACCAGTGGGTACTTGAGAAGGACATCTATGTTCTTCATTTCTTGTATTTCGTGGTACCTTTCTTGAGTTGTCTCAATCCTACAGTAGCTGCCCTGCATTACTTGAGGATTCCGGGCGTTTGGCAGCCTCTGGGTATCCCGGCCCAGTTCTTTCACTGAATTTTGCTGGACTTTTTAATGACCTTTTTGATGAAAATCTGAACATAAATAGGGCCTTAATGTTGATTCTTCTTGCTGCTTGAATTGGGCCTTCTTTACTTTTCATGGAATGGGCATTCTTGTGAAATTTTGGCCTTCAACATTAGCCCCCCGAGCTCGTGGGTTACCTGTAGCCCATGCGCGAGAAAATAAATTGTTTTTGGACACTTTTCTGGTTTGTAGAATCAATGTGTAGATCAAATAATTCTTTGAGGGAAACTCCAAAGGAATTGCTACACTTCCTTCGTGGGATGTACTAACACGTTGCGAAAGATTAGAATTCACCTTCTGTAGATTGGTATTCAATAAATCAACTTTGTCAAACTATCAATAATATATGCAGATATATATGTATAACCAAATTATATTGGTATCGCATTTGATACTAAGAGTATATTTCTAGCACTAACGTTTTTTTGCTAGCAATTCTTTTTTTTTTTTTTTTTTTTTGAAAGTAGCATACAAAAATCATGTTGAATGCATATTAAATCTTAATATAAGATAGCACAGTTTTGTCAACAAGATTTTGTTTGTTTTACAAAATAGGTTGGATGAGGGGATCCCCCATGAACTTTGCCAAAGATATTATATGCATTGTAGTACATGCTTGCTATGACTTGTACCTATTGCTGGTATGTGCTACAATTTGTACCCAGTGCTAGTATGTGCTACAAGTTGTAGCCAAGACTGGGATATGCTTACAATCTGCACTGGTATGTGCTACAGCTTGTACCCATAAACTTTTGCTTTTTACCATTTTCTTGGTCGTACTTGGAAACTTTTGCTCTCGGCCAATTTCTGGGCCATGTATTTAGAAAAATTGTTCTAGGCCAAGTCTTGGGCCAGGTACATGGAAAATTTGCTATTACCAAGTCCTAGGCCATGTTGCTTGAAAAAATCTGTTTTGGTTAAGTCCTGGGCTAGGTACATGGAAGATTTTTCCTTTCCCAAGTCCTAGGCCATGCCACTTGGAAAAATTTTGTTTTGCTCAAGTCCTGAACTAGGTACATGGAAAATTTTCCTTTTCCCAAGTCCTAAGCCATGCCACTTGGAAAATTCTGTTCTGCTCAAGTTCTGGGCTAGGTACATGGAAAATTTGCCTTTTCCCAAGTCCTAGGCCATGCCACTTGGAAAATTTGTGTTTTGGCTTAAGTCCCGGGCTAGGTACATGGAAAATTTGCCTTTTCCCAAGTCCTAGGCCATGTTGCTTGAAAAAATCTGTTTTGGTCAAGTCCTGGGCTAAGTACATGGAAAATTTTTCCTTTCCCAAGTCCTAGACCACGCCACTTGGAAAAATTCTGTTTTGCTCACGTCCTGGGCTAGGTACATGGAAAATTTGCCTTTTCCCAAATCCTAGGCCATGCCACTTGGAAAATTTGTTCATGACCATTGAATTTTTCAATCTTCAGAAAAAGTTCCTTCGTAGCCCCTCATTTTCAAGTGGGCTTACTGAACTGATTTCTTTTCTTTTCTTTAAAGGGATGAGGATTTGTTTTCTTCTCCGAGAATCTTCTAAAATATCCTTTCTTGGTTGTGAACAAATTCTTTATGGAAAGAATCTTCTTTTATGAGTCATATAAGGTTGCTCTCAATGGTAGACTAATGGCCAGGAGCTCCATCAAGATGATTCTATCATGGTGTTTTCTTCAAATGGGGGATCTTCGTATGGGGATCTTCGTACGGGGATCCTGGAAGAGGATGACTTCCTCTAGGCATGCTCGTTGAAGGCTGTCTTCACAAACCTCATAGTCTGTTTCTTTACAAGGATCTCTCCCGCTACTACTTTTTTTAGAGATCTTCTCACTTAATAGGTATTTCTCTTCTTCGGGGAACTGGGTCAGTGAGTTTGTTACAGCTTGGCTTTTGATAGCTCTGGGGATCCTTCAGACCTATGTTGTATTGGGAAATTAATATTAACCACCAGGCTACTCTTCAAGATTGCAGGAGTTGATTGAGGAGGGCTTTTATTGGATGAGAGCTTGTCACCAATAGGATTTGGTGGGATGAAAAGTAATGATTCAGTTGTTGAGATGCATAACTGCCATACATGCCTTTTCTATGTTGGGATACCTCATTTCAGTGTCCTTCAATGCTTTGCATGCTTGGGATCAAGATCCTAGGTACAACAATAGTGATTTTGCCATGGATAGTACCCATATGGTAGGCAAATGACTCATGATTTGTTGAAATTTTATGAAAGACATTTGGTTGCCCAACTACCCATATGAAAATATTCCCCTTCTTCAACAGTTTGGATAGTCCACTAATGACCAAGGTTGGTCTTGGTGTGAACTTCTTAATGTAAGAAACTCTTTTTAAGAAACTCTTTGAGTCCCCTGATCGTGGTATGCCTCTTCATGGTTGATATTGTTGTTGCCTTAGTTGGATCTATGAGGAGATCAATGTTAGGCGAAGGAAATTTATCCTTTGGATGTGCCTTATTTAGTTTGAAGGAGTTCACGCTAATAAATCTTCATATTTTTTCAATAGCTCCACCAGTTGCTCTTTTTTCTGTACTGACTGCTGATTAGGATGGGCCCTGGGTTCCTTGCGTCAGCCCCCAAGTTCACCTCTTGTAGTTTTTCCTTTGGTAGGATTTATGTCTTCTTTTCCATATCTGTAAGTTTCTCCAGGATCTTCGTAAACAGTATATTAGCCTTCCTCCTTCTTTCTTTTTCTGTCCAAGGGATCCCTCAAACCATAGGCATTGCTTCCTTCTTCTAGGATGGGAACCCCTTGGGATCCTGGAGATGGGAAATTCTGACTCATCGTATCCCCAGGTTCCTCCAGGATCTCTTCCTGGGCTATCACGTAAGATGGTGGTCCGAGATCCTCTTGTAGGCTACATTCAGGTCCCGAGTGCCTTCATAAGCAATATTCTGCTTTCCCTCTAGGTTTCTTCTTCTTCTGCGATAGGAACCCCCGAGATCCCAAATATGGGAGCTCCCCGGGATCCTAACAATGAGATATTCTTCAGCTGGAGCCGATTCATCATAAAGTATATTTTCCACAAAGTTTACTTTGTGTTGGATGAAATGACTAAGATTGGCAGTGACTTTTGTGGGCTTCCCATTCAATCCCTCTTTCACGTACTAGTGGCACATTGAAAGGATTAGGCAATAGTTGTGATGTCATGGTTGGGCTTCAGAGCTAGTTGTAGGTGTCCTCCAGTGGTCTCTGTATCTCCTCCAAATCTTGTTATTTCCATAGGTGAGCCCAATTATTGAGCTGTAAGAAATGATAGATGCATTGTATAGTTGTTGAGCTTTCAATAATGTTGATTTTGCTGCTGACTTGCAATATAGTGTTTCTATTGATTTTCTTCAAAATATATTTAAGATCCACTGCATAATAGGCTTTAGCCCCCAAGACATGAGGCGGTTGTTGAATTATGCTTGATCCACCTTCTCTTGATGCTATTATGGAACTTCTATCCATTTTCCGGATGCCTCCATTTTTTTTTTACAACCATTTTACTTTGCTGGATTTATGGAAATACTTCGCCTTTGCTAGAACTAACGATCTTTTAGGCTTTGCTGAAATTGAGGGTGTACTTAACCTTGCTGGAATTAAGGATCTCCTCAACTTTGTTGGGATCAAGGATCTCCCAGGCTTTACTTTCCTGGAGTTAAGGATCTCTTAGACTATGCTGAAATTAAGGATGTACTCAGCCTTGCTGGAATAAAGGATCTCCTCAGCTTTGTTGGGACCAAGGATTTCTTAGGCTTTGCTAGGATCAAGGATCTCCCAGGCTTTGTTGGGATCAAGGATCTCCCAAGTTTTGCTTTCCTGGAGTCAAGGATCTCTTAGACTTTGCTGGAATTAAGAATGTACTCAGCCTTGCTGGAATAAAGGATCTCCTCAGCTTTGTTGGGATCAAGGATCTCCCAGGCTTTACTTTCCTGGAGTCAAGGATCTCCTAGACTTTGCTGGAATTAAGGATGTGCTTAGTCTTACTGGAATAAAGGATCTTCTCAGCTTTGTTGGAACCAATGATTTCTTAGGCTTTGCTGGGATCAAGGATCTCCAAGACTTTGCTGGGATCATGGAACTACTCCATTTTGCTAAACCCGTGGGTGGAGCCAAGGAACTTGTCCATTTTGTTAACCTGCGCCATATGATATTATTATCAAGTTGCTGCAAAATTATTTAGCCCCACAACGTGAGGAAATTGCTTTGCTATGTAATTTACATTTCATCAAATCTCTTTGATTCACTTATTTCTTTTTCTTCTTTTTCTTTTTAAACAAATGAAACAATATCATGATTTTTTTTTTAAAAAGAAAGAATACATTAGCCCCCAAATGTGGGGCCATTTCTCTATTATGTAGCTCATACAATCTTCATTTCATCAATATATTTTATTTGTTCACTTCTCCATTTTTCTTTAAAGTAATGAGACAATATTATAATTGTTTATATATTACTACATGACCCCCTGTTTTTCTTTTAAAAAGCAGGGCAATGATCTATTATGTTCAAATTGTAAAGTAGAGAAAATAATAACGCATAAAACTTATCTTGTGTTGGGAAATTCCCCAAAATTCCATTTATAGTCTCTCGGTAGAACGTTCGTTGGAGGAACCCACACTTTTGGGATCTTGATGTTGAATGCACTAAGAGGAACTTTCCTTCCTCTAGGTGTTTCCTAGCTTTGGAGCCATGCTTGCGAAGGGACTACTTTTTCCCTCTCCTTTTTCCCAGTCCCCAGCGGAGTTGCCAAAATGTGAGAGTGCTTTTTTCTTTAGCACACAGGCCCAAGGATCCTGGGCCAAATAGTTGTATTTTTGGTGGATTGGGCTTGGTTCACCGCAGCTAAATGGGGGCTGATTACGAACCAAGTTGTGCGCAAGTCACATAAATCTCCTCAAGGCAAAAATGCGATTCCTCCTGGTACCCCGGGCATACTGTCATGGGATCCCGGGATGTATTAGGCCTGTAAGAACCCAGAATCTCTGGTTCTCTGCACTATTAGGATATATATATATATATATATATATTAATACACATACATATATGTAAGTGAATTTTATGAGAATGATTCAGCCACGAGGATCCTAGCCCCAATTCTCACAGACTTATGCTTTTGCACAAGACTTGTGGGATTTGGAACTCAAGTCCGAGTGGCTTTGCTTGGGCAGGGACTCAGCTTTACAAGCAAGAATATATATGTATTGAGCAGCAAGAAGCAGTAAAGAAATATGCAAAGTAATTGTTAGAAATTCTCAAATCAATATGAGATATTTCATTATTTTTCTTGATTGTGGATTACAAATGTGCTCACTAAGACGTGATACAAGGTTCAAATAAGCTCAAAAATTACAGACTTTGATGGCTATTCAAGCTTCTAAGACTTGCAAAGTTTGAATCCTTTTGAATCCAAGTATGTGCTATAGTGGTGTAGACACCCAATTTTATAACTTGCATTTAACCAACCGGTAGATCTTTAGATTTGTGATACAAAACAAATCTTGATGTTCTAATGATCACAATGGTATGTCATGGGTTTTGATCGAACCACCTGATCAAAAGTTATCATACAAGCAATTTTCAATGATCATGGCCTGCCTACACGATGGGCCTGATCGCGTCCTATTCTAAACACTTAATTTTGATTGGTTCTCACAAGAATTAATTTAAAATTAATCAAGTGTGTTTTTTGATTGGATTTCATTTTATTTCATTTTTTTTTAAAGAAAATAATAAAAAAAATGTTTTTCTTTATGGCATCTTATCTGCTCTTTTGAAAAATTCCGGAGATATGATCCATGAAAAATTCAAAAAAAAAAAGAAAAGAAAAAATTCTCAAAAAACGTCATTATCTTCAGCTGGAACTTGAATCACATTTTTGGTTAGAAAAACGTTGAAATTTGGATTTCTCTATTTCTATAAAAGTTGTAGAGAATTGAATTTCCTTTCAAAAAAAAAAATCAATCCCGAATCAATTGGAATTTTGAGCAGCAAGTTATGGCCAAAATACGAAACAGGTGCAGAAGACAACATAAATTCAGCATTATCTTCAATTTTCTCTCAAAATTCCAAATGAGTTCAACGTCAAATCTGTTCAAGCCTATCTAATAGACTTATCCTTTCCCTTTGCTTCAGAAGAAATATTTTTGAAAAATAAATTGGGTAAAGAAACAGATACAGCCTATGAAAAAATTCAAAAATGCTCAAAATACGTTACTATTTTCAGCAGCAATTTGAAACACATTTTTGGCATGGATAACGTTGAAATTTGGCTTTCTCTATTTCTGAAAAAGTTGTAGATAATTGAATTTCCTTTCAAAAAACACCCATCTTGAATCAATTGGAATTTTGAGCGGAAAATTAGAGCCAAAATACGAAGCAGGTGCAGCATCATTTCAAAATTTGAATGGAGATCAACACCAAATCCGTCCCCAGCTCATTTAAACAGATTATCTCCTCCCTTAGCTTCAGAAGAAAGCTAATAATTTAGCTTTAAAGCTAAGCCATCTCTTCCCCTATAAATAGAGAAGACATCTTCCATTCTCTGGACCCCGAATTCCCTCTAGAGAGCTAGTGAGAAAGCAGAAAAAAAACTATTGAGCAACCATTGTTCTTACTTTGGTTGTAGTTGAGTACTTCCTTGCTTTCTCCTTAGCCCTTTAGATGATCATTTCCCCTTTTAATTTATGCTGGTAAGTAGTTAACTTTTTTTTTATTCTTTATACATGCTAGAATAAATGCTTACAAATCATTATTCACTTCTTTTATGCTATGCTTGGATGAACATGCCTATGTTTTATTTGGTTTTCTCTTACATGCTTAGTTGAACATTTCTAGGCCAATACACAATTTTCTTTTGAATGCTTAGATGAGCACTTCTAGGCTAAAACACAACTTTCTCTTTAATACTTAGATGAACATGTCTAGGTAATTGTTTTACATTTTTAAATGCTTGAACAAACATGTCAAAGTATTTTGATTTTGCCTAGATAAACATGTCTAGGGTTTTTCTTTTACTTCTCTTCATAATTGCTTGGATGATCAAATATGCTTAAAGGTTGTATTTTTATTTGCTTCTCTTTGCAATTATGTTGATGTCAAATCACATGACAATTTTGTTTTCCCTCACATGCTTAGATGAACATGTCTAGGCTAGGAATTCTTTATTTATATTGATCTCTTGGATGAACATGCCATTACCTTCATTTTTTTGTTATCTAACAAGTTTTATTTTATTTTATTTCTCTTCATGTCAAATTCCTCTAACATATATTTATTTACACTTCTTGCAAATCACATGTTTATATGACATATTCTTTGTATTTGTTTGACATGACATGACATTGGCCACCTTAACCTAGGAGACCGGTTTTACCGGGCGAGATGGGTGCTTAATCCCTTCCCATCTCGTAAATTAGCCTCCGAACCAAGATCAAGGGTTCTAGACAATTTTTTTGTATATACAATTTTACCTTTTTTAGAATGTAACTAGGAAATAAAGCAATGTAATTTACTTTTCTTAGATTGTACCTAGGACAAAAAGCATTGTAAATTTTTGTTACAAAATTCGATGTAAATTGTCATATACATTAATACAACAGAAGTATTTTTCATTAAAGGTTTTCTTGTTTTTCCTTTTTAAATTAAATAAGTGGCGACTCCATGTAAAACCCTCGATCTAGGGGGGAGCACATTTTACAAGTGGCTGTTTCTGGGATACCGGGAGACATTCCTCTGTTTTTCTTAAATTTTATAGAGTTCTAATGACTCTGTTATGATATTCTTCCTACTGAAAATCCTCTGCCTCTTCAACATGGGTTTTCTCTTCCTTTTATAGTGTGTTTTCTAGGGCTCCATGGTACTAGTGATTTCTCTCTTTTGCCCCTCAGAGCTCGTGCTGTAACAGTTGCTCAAGGGCTGGTCTCTTCCCTTTTTTCTCATAGTTTTCATCTTTTATTGCTGTTTTCTCTAAAAGTCATTTGCTGACTTTCCATTCCGGGGCGTCCTCAGCAATTAGCCTTCAATCTCTCTTCTTTCAAGGTTTCTCATTTTTCAGAATTGGCTGTCGGTGTTATTTCCTTGTTGTCATTATTCCCAAATAGTTGGAATCTTTTACTGTTGGGTTGAAAGTTCTCCTCCAGTTGCTTCTACGTATGATTTTCTCATTCTTGGTTCCTTGTGGTACAGCTCTTTTGTTCATGAATGTTTGCTTTATACTTTCTGATTCTTTGCTGCACCAGTGGGTACTTGAGAAGGACATCTCTGTTCTTCATTTCTTGTATTTCGTGGTACCTTTCTTGAGTTGTCTCAATCCTACAGTAGCTGCCTTGCATTACCTGAGGATCCCGGGCGTCTGGCAGCCTCTGGGTATCCCGGCCCAGTTCTTTCACTGAATTTTGCTGGACTTTTTAATGACCTTTTTGCTGGAAATCTGAACATAAATAGGGCCTTAATGTTGATTCTTCTTACTGCTTGAATTGGGCCTTCTTTAATTTTCATGGAATGGGCATTCTTGTGAAATTTTGGCCTTCAACAGTGTTCAAGAAGATCATTTAGTGTTCAACAAGTGGTATTATTTAAGACATAAAGAATACTCAAGAAACAGTACAAGAAAACCTGGAATTGCAGATCTCAACACCTACTCTATACTTGTTGATCTATAGAGATTTAATAAATCTCGATACCTAGCTTGACACCTTTCGATCTATTGAAATGGAAATTTGAAATCCATAATCTATTTTCGGCCCATGATGACAAGGATTTCCTAGGGTTTCGTGTACTAGAGTTGTAGAGAATATAAAAGTTATATTTTACAATCTTTATCATACACATAAAGAGATATACGAAGAAACACCCTTTACAAGAGTTGTTGCAATTTTTTATGCATCTTAGGGTTTTGTACCAAGTTGCATCCATATCTACAAGTGTGGATTGAAGAACTTTGCTAAAGAACAACAATCAACTGTTGTTGTGTTGTTAGTCATGTACAATGATTCGTGCAAAAGAGAAGTATATATAAGAACAAGTCCAATTGGGTATTGGAGTTGATACTGGTATATATTAATAGGTTCAACTGTAGGTTGATGTTTTGAGATAGTCCGATTAGGTTAAGATTCATTATACTTGTAACTATTTGATTTTTGATTAGTTTATTCTTCAAGAGTGGTGACTTAAAATTCACTTGATGGGGTTTTTGTTGGCAAAGATTTTCCCCATCATGATCAAATCACCATATCAAACTTATTTTATGCTGCACTATATTTAATTCGGTGATTTGATTGTGCCTTAATCTGATTTGCACATAATATTAACTAATTAATCAACTTGAGCGATTGGATTAATTAACTAGGGCCAATCGATAACCCAACAAAACCAACAATTTTTATTAGTTTGTGAATTCCAATTTATAATATTAATTTTTCCAGTTTAGCGTCCAACGAACATTGGATCACCGTTTGTCCACAATCCACAGTCCACAGTCCACAGTCCACATTTATTATTTATTTTATTAATTTTGCTCTTTAATTGTTTTACATCCATTAGTAGTTTGATTTAAAGCTTCAAAATAATATAATAATAGTATTTTTTAAGAAAATTTTATTTTTTGGATAATTTGATAGCTATAACAGGAGATGGGGCATTTGAAACTCAAATGTTTTTGTTAGAATATCAGAAGGTGCCAACTAATTGAGTTACAAGATTTTTGACTTTTTAGCGCTTGAAAGTTAGAGGTCAAGATAATTCAATCATTCTTAATCAAACACATCAAGGGCATTCAAACAATCTCTCAAACACATTAAAGGGAAAAGGGCATAAAACCATCAAATTCAAATTGCATGCTTACAACGAAACCAATGACCACTCAAAATGAATAAAAACAAAAAATTAAATGTGATTGGCGGTTTTTGTCTAATAGGAAATATACAAATGACGTCGTTTCGAAGCTATTAATGTATATTGTATTCCATTATTTTATATTTATATATATATTTTTAATAAGGAAATAGTACTACTGTTCACCCTTAGTGTAATGATTACTTCATAAGTACAAAGTTTTCATTGGCGTGGGGGTGCCAGGGAGGGAGAACAAGGGTCTGAATTCAAGTCTACAGGAGTGAGACTCACACACACAATATATATATAAACTGTGTTATGTTAGCTTTTTCTCTATCATAGGTTTGTATTTAAGATGCTTTATTTCCATTACACACATATGTGTTAGAGAAGAAGCTAACACAATACATAGTCTCTCTCTCTCTCTCTCTCTCTCTATATATATATATTGGATACTTTTTTTAAAAGAATCATATATTAGATTAGACTAGTGCATAATTCGTGCATATGCACAATACAATTAAAAAAATTATAATTACACACATACATGGATTCAAATTGTACTCTCTCTTTGATTTTATTTTTATTTTTTTGGATATACACATGAGTTTACTCCTTTTTTTATTAGGTTTTTGATAATTTATTTATATTAGATTATTCGTCTTTTGCACCGCATTAACTCACTTAGAAGAAAATTTTAAAAACTAAAATAGAACATGTTGCGCAAAATTAAACAACAATTAGAATCCAATTTAGAACCCAATTGGATTTTATCTTAGTTTTTACTATATATATATATATATATATATATATATAGAGAGAGAGAGAGAGAGAGAGAGAGAGAGAGAGAGAGAGAGAGAGAGAGAGATTAGATTGGATTGTAAGTAACAAATTAGATTATAGATTTAATAGTTACAGTGAATCCTAAATATTTTCTTTAGAAATAATAGAAAGTGTCCAATTAGGCTACAAGATTATTGGTGTGGGTTCCACTTAACGATAAAGATTATTGGTGTGATCCTATTTTGTAAAAAAAAATTATGTATTTTTATTTTATATATATAATTTTTATTTTGAGAATCTAATTTATAAGTGGATAAAGAAATTTGAAAATTTACAAGAGAGTATCCGTATTTTTTAGGCAATATTTTAGTGGGATTTAAAATTGTATTTTTACCAAATTGTCTTTTAATTTTGTCTATACTTAAACATACAAATGTAGGGGCATTTTTGAACCCAAAAAAAAAAAAAAAAAAAAGAATCTCAAACAGGGGAAGCCCCTTAAATAGTACTCATTTCGTCCCAGTCTGTTTGTTCTCTATTCTATTTTGGGATTTTCCAAAATATTTTTCTGTTTCTAAAAATAAAAGTAATTAATTTACTAATATTCCTATTATACCCCTACTTTATTTTCAAAACCATTTGAAAAGAAAACTAACAAATATTTAAAAAATTAATCTAATTGAGGCACATTTTTAGTTGTCTCATTAAAAATAACTATTTTTTTTAAAAGCTGATAAATTTATTTGATGATAGTTTTGTAAACTTATACATTTTTATAAGGCATATAAGACAATAAATGATGTCTCCTTAAAAAGTTTGACTTTTCAAACATGACAAACAAATTAGGATAGAGGGAGTAGTATAGATGAGGGTTTTTTTTCTTCTTTTCCGTGGTCCTATTTTGTAGTAATTTTTATTTTTATTTATTTTAGGCAATATTTTAGTGGGAGTTAGAATTGTATTTTTATCGGATTATCCTTTAGTTTTGTTTCTACTTAAACATTGGAATGTACGAGCCTTTTTGAACTTAAAAAAGAAGAAGAGAATTTCGAATAGAGGAAGCTTCTTAAATAGTAGCACATAGAAATGTAGGAGTATTTTTAAACTAAAAAAATGAAAATTTCAAATATTAGGGGCTGTTTGGATTTATTTTTTTGTCACTCAATTTCCATCACTCATAACTCATAATTCATAACTGATAACTGATAACTCATCACTCATCACTCATCACTCTAAAATACCATGTTTATTTGGCACTATCACTCACTTCCCATCACTCAATATTTTTCAAACTATTTGTGGGCCCCATACCTATCACCAGTGCAGCTTTTTCATTTTTTTTTCTTCAATACCCTAACTCACTGAACCCAGTGGAAAAAACAAAGAAAAAAAAAAGAAAAAGAAAAAAAGAACCGAATAGCCAACCCAGGAAAAAAAAAAAAGAACTGAACAGCCAACCCAGGAAAAGGAAAAAAAAAAGTCAAAAGGTGGTCAAAAGTTACGACTGTGGGTCCCCTATGTGTGTTTAATTACAATATTGTCATTGAGTTATGAGTTATGGAAACTAAAAACAACCAAAATGTGTTTTCAGTTTCCATAACTCATAACTCAAAAATTAGAGAATTGAGTGATGGAAACAGATTTATGGAAATAGAGTTATTGTTTGCCAAACAACCTTTTTGTTATGGGTCCTACTATTTTTGAATTATGAGTTATAGAAACAGAGAATTGAGTTATGGAAATAAGCTATCCAAACAGCCCCTAAGAAACTTCTTGAATAGTATCTCGGACAAGCAACTAACTCACCTCGAGCAGTGGAATTTGTTTGCTTGTTTGCTTTTTAGTTGTTAATTTTATTCCTCTTAACCAAAAAAAAAAAAAGAAAAACTAACTCACTTGAGTTTTTTTAATTAATTTAGGAGTATGATATTTATGGGATGTGAATTGCAATCTTTTTTGACTGAAAAAAGAAAAAAGAAAAAAAAGAAATGATCCAGTGCAGTGATGTAGATGGGTTATGGACCCCACCACCCTAATCGAGAACATCGCGATCAGTCAAAAGCCTTATGACATATACTGTTGTATAAATGGAATCATGGATTGTTTTTTGTTTTTGTGGTATAGACTAGAGACTAGAGAGTAAAGAGAGACTTGACCTTGAAAAGGCATACGATCGCTTAGAGTGGTCTTTTATCAAAATGGTGCTTGAGCATTTTGGGTTTCCGGAGAGTATGGTAAAGTTGATCATGAGCTGCGTGTCTACCACTAACACAGCCCTATTATTCAATGAAAATAAGTTGGATTCTTTTCAACCATCAAGAGGAATAAGACAGGGAGATCCTATATCTTCTTATTTATTTCTTCTGTGCATGAAATTCCTTGGATCCCATATCACTAGTATGTGTGAAGTTAGGAGATGGGACAAGGTTAGGGCATCTAGAAGTGGGCCAAGCTTTTCCCATGTGTTTTTTGCAGACGACTTGATGCTTTTTGCTAAGGCAGACAGAAAAAACTGTGAAGCTATTATCGAAGTTTTGGATAATTTCTGCAACCTTGCTGGGCAGCAAGTTAATCTTGCCAAATCGAAGATTCTGTTTGCTCCTAAGTCCTAATGTAACTTGCAGGAAGAGGAGAGGCATTTGTAGAAGGTTGGGGATTGTCGAAACCAACAACTTAGGTAAGTACCTTGGTTTTCCCATCATTCACCAAGGTAGAGTGGGGAATGCATATAACTTTGTGATTAATAAAATACAAAGTAAGCTGGCTGGTTGGAGATCAAAATTATTGTCGAAGGCTAGTAGATTGGTGCTTGTTAAAGCTACTGCGACTCCTGTGGTAGAATACTATATGCAGTGCCAATCTCTTCCTGCTAAGGTTTGTGACCAAGTGGATAAACTAATAAGGGATTTTTTATGGGGTTCAACTGAAGAAAAAAGGAGGTTGCATTTAGTTGGATGGGATAAGGTGACGCTTCCTAAAGAACTTGGTGGATTGGGGCTGCATAAAATGAAGGACAGAAACATGCGTTGTTAGCTAAGCTGTGTTGGAGGCTAGTGTGTGAAAAGGAAGCTCCTTGGGCAAAAATGCTCACAGCCAAGTACCTTTCCCCTAGGAGAATGACTGAAGAAGGGAAAAAACTCCCCTGTTCTAGCTGTTGGGCAGTGTGTAAGAAGGGTGGCCCGGTTTATGTTAAGGGGCTTAAATGGTCGGTGAAAAATGGAGAGACATTGAAGGTTTGGGCTGATTTTTGGCTTCCAACGGGTGTGTTGAGATCTCTTATTGAAGGGCCTTTGAACCGTAATGAAGATGCTATTACTGTGAAGCAATGTTTTGATCATAACTATGATTGGCAAGGCCATTGCCTATCCTTTGTTATGCCTGATCATATTCTCAATGCCATTAAAGAAACACCGATGTCTTGCAATCAGGAGGCAGAGGATACTCTCCAATGGGCTTTCTCCAAGAATGGTTTTTTCTCTTTGAAATCTGCCTATCTTTTGACAAGGGGTTTAAACCCTTTGAACCTTGATTCTGTTTTGGTGGCTAGGGTATGGAAGGTTGAAACTTTTCCTAAGGTTCAATTCTTCCTTTGGCTGTGTCTGCATAATAGTGTGCCTACTGGGGAAGTTTTGGGTTCAAGGGGTTTAAGTCTTGATCCCATATGTAGTTTATGTAATAAAAGCTTTGAAACAATTGACCATCTATTAAGGGGCTGTGAGTATGCTCGGTTTTTTTGGTAGCAACTTCATTTCCCGTATTGCATGAGGGAAACCTTTGACTTGCCGATTAGTGAGTGGCTTGAAGCCAGCTACAAATCTCATATCAAATCCAGGTGGATGGGCATTCCGTGGAAGATTTTGTTTCCCATGGGAGTGTGGAACTTATGGCTTCATAGAAATAATGTTACCTTTAGGACAGGTAAGATGGATCGGTCATGCTTCAAGAAAAGCATTAAAGATGGTGCTGAATATTTCTTTGTTGGGTTGAATGTTAAGATGCCTAAAGATAGAGCTCTTATTGCAGTAGGGTGGGAGAAGCCTCCAATGGGATGGGCAAAGCTTAACTCAGACGGGTCTGCTATTGGTTCCTCTGGGCATGCAGGTGGTGGCGGTATTATTAGGGACCATAATGGGCATTGGTTGAAAGGCTATGCAAGGCCTCTTGGGTGTACCAACAGTTGTATGGCAGAGCTGTGGACTTTAAGGGATGGCCTTCTAATAGCTAAGGAGATGGGGATAAATAACCTCATCATTGAGTTAGATGCTTTAAGTATTGTTGTACTTATGAATAACAATGCTGCCAATTTGTTAATGGAGTCATTGCTTACTGATTGTAGGAACCTGGTGAGAGAGATTCCCAACAAGCAGATAGTTCACATCTAAAAGGAGGTCAATCAATGTACTGATGCGTTGGCCAAACTTGGTGCTAGTAGCTTAGACTCTTTTGTTATTTTTTTGTACCTGCCGCCTATGGTGGAAAGTATTCTAGCGGCTGATAAAGCTTGCTTACGTTGTAATAGACTTATAAACTCCTAAGTTTAATGATATTCCTTTGTTAACCAAAAAAAAAAGAGACTTGAACATTGATATTACCACGAACCACAAGACAAAAACTCTTTTGGACCTTTTCCTTTTCCTTATTATTCGCAATTCACAGACAGAAGCTCTCGTATTAATAGCTTAATATGAACTCTCTTCCTCTGCTTTCCTGATTATCTTCAATCTCAGATCCACAAAATCCCACCATTTTTTTCCATCTCTTTAATATTAAAAATTCAGTGAATTACATATTTTTATATAACAAAAAAAAAAAAAAAAAAAAAAAAAAAGAAAGAAAGAAGAAGAAGGTGGTACTGGCTGCTGCATCGAACCCACATGGGAAACAACTATCTATCAGATATATGATATTATTATTTGTATATGTAAGTACATCATCGTCGTCATCATCTTTTCATTTTTACAGTTTTATTATTATTTTTTGGCCTTTACAGTTACATACCCAATCAATTGCTATATGCTACGTAAAAGTGCTCAATTCTTTCGTTTCTAAGCAAACCAAAAAAGTTTCTTTTCCTCTCAGTCTCAGGCAAGGCCTTTTCTCAACTTTAACCAAAATAAAATTGTATTTGTGCTTTGGTTATGTGTAAAAGTTGGGGAAAAAAATGTTGGGTTTCTTTCATTCGGGCCATCAATCTTTGACTAACAGGTGGGGATGGTGTGGGCTTGTTTTTTCCTCTCTTTCAATTTTTGACCCTTTTTTTTTCTTCTTTTTTGATAAGAACCCTTTATCTTTCTTTTTTTTTTTCTTTTTTTTCTGATGGGGGAACCCTTTATCTTCTTAACGTGAAGGAAGTCTTTGTCACAAATTTTATGATGGTCTCAGTTAGGTGGATGGTTTTGTCACATTTTAAGGACCTTTTATTTTGCTGAACCTCTAGAAAATTCAACTAGTTTTTCTTCATCATTTGTTTTTTTTTTTTTTTTTTCCTTTTTGGCTGCAGCTGCTATCAGAGTCAAGTCAACCAACAGTGGCGGAGCCACATGTATCCTTGTGGGGGGGGGGGGGGGGGAGCCTTGGCCCCTCCAAAATTTTTAATTTTTTTTACAATTTAAGTATATTTTATAAATATATAAAGGTTATATGAAAAAAAATAAGAGTTGGCCCCCCAAAAGAAAGCATTGATTAAATAATTTAGTAATTTTTCCTAAAAAAAGAGAGTTTAGAGTTGATATATAATTACAATAGAATGAAATAGTTAGATAGTAAGTTTTGTGAGTAAATAGTGTAAGTGTGGAACCCCTAATTTTTAGCTCAATTTCAATTCCAATTAATACATTCAAATCATTGAACATTAATAATATATGCAATTTGATTGAAATTTTCTATTTTCAAGATTTTATTAAGAAATAAAAAAGCTCATATGATAATTCAACTATAACATTATGATATTGATTTGTCAAACATGGATGAAGTTTTGCAAATAATTTATATATTTTATATTTACACACATATATTATGTGGAATTTTTAGGGAAGTGTCTATTTTTTATTTGAGTTTATCTTGACAGAATATATAGTTCGGCCCCCCAACTCAAGATTCCTGACTCCGCCATTGTCAACCAAGTGCAGTTAACACGGAAAACCCATCAATTTTTCTTTAGAAAGTCTGCTGTTACCTAAAACAACAAGAAAAACGAGAATTGAATTCGTGTGAACCGAAGAGTCTGCTCCTGGTTGACTCAGGAACACAACAACACAAGCTGAAGTTTGATGAAAGAACTATTCAGAGGCTTAAGCTGATTGATTGTATCTCAAAGAGTGGTAATAGTAATAAGAATACAAAGATGGGATCTTTCAAGGGTCATCTTCTATCAGGAACATTGTTTCTAGTTGTTGGGTTGTGGCACGTATGGAGCTCTTTGGTTCGATATGTATCGAACCCAAAAAAGTATAAGGTTCAGGTTTGGAACCCTGTGCCTGGTTTTGATGGAAGGCTTAAGTACTTGGAGCTTTATATTATTGTGATTGGTGCTTTTATTGATATGTGTATTGAGCTTTTGCATTCGACCCACCTCGAATTTTTTGTGAATGGAGTCTTGAATCCTTCCCACATGAATAATTTCGAGCATTCAGGGATGCTCCTCATGTTCTTCATCTTTGGTTTGGTTGCCCTGCTCTCTCAGAAGACAAGGTTAGTCAATAGTCAATACTTATTTGAAGTAAGGTATGTGGATTTTTATTGAAGCTTGAAATTCTGAGTTTTAAAAACAAAACGTAACCTCAGAAGAAGTATATCTGATTAGAGGCATTTGCATGCGGTTCTAAAACAACGACCATTATATACACAGCAAAACTTAGGCCATTATTGCCTTGCTTATAGTGCAACAAGTTGTCCAAGAAGAATATTGTAGGCTATAGTGGGAAAATGGATATTTGAGAGAAAAAAAATGGCATAGTTTTCATAAACTGCAGTGTGAAAAAGGGTTGTGAACCTTTGAGAATGCATTTTCACCAGAGAGCTTTCCTGGGTATCTCTTCTAGTTGTCTCTCCTGATGTTTGCGTGAAATATCAATTAATGTAGTACTTTTTTATACTTTCACCATAATTTGTAAATTGACTCATCAAAACAAATGTATGTACTATCTTTTATACAAATAATAAAATATCCCAGATCTAAAATACTAATCATACCCACTTGTGGTCTTTGGC
The DNA here is from genome assembly GCF_001633185.2 of Quercus lobata. Lineage (NCBI taxonomy): Eukaryota > Viridiplantae > Streptophyta > Magnoliopsida > Fagales > Fagaceae > Quercus > Quercus lobata. The sequence goes on along the minus strand of NC_044915.1, from coordinate 933,340 downwards.
CCAAATGTCATCCCCTCCACCTATAAGGGGTGGAGAGTTAGGTGACAACTCATGGATTCATGAAAAGTGTACTTACCTATCTAAATTTAAAAATAATTATAATACAAAAACTGCTGATATTGATTTCTTATAGACTTTCTTATGAATTTGTTAGTTCTACAGTGCCATGATTGCCACAGTTATACATTTTAGTTTAAGAAACAGACAAAAAGGTTTTCTTTTTCGTTTTCCTCGTGTATTTACAGTGCACACATAGTTTTATCTTTCATCATATATTTTGCTATTGTGTGCCTGAGGCCTTGTTGTCAACTGCACTTACCTCTGTTAGTTTCTAAGAGATTTTCAGTGAAATGAAGGTATGTTTACACTTCCAACCAGAAATTAATTTATTAGAAATAAAACAAACCAAAAATTAAGAATCGAAAGTATTTTTAAAATATAAGTTATATCTTTTTCACCTATCCCATACCTTATGAAACCTTGGCTAACTATAACATTCTAGAATTTTCTTCTCAAAAAAAAAAAAAAAAAAATAATAATAATAACATTCTAGAATTTGTCTGCTTATTGTTTTGATGAGATTTATATGCTCCAAAACATTTTGGAAAATTAAATGTTTTTCTTAGCAATTCTTGCTAGATATTTATTTTATGCCTTCATGCATATCATAGGAAGCCTTTTTAATATTAGTGACTGAATGATTATTAAATTTGGCAATCCTTTGATTAATGAGCCCTGTAACATTATTGTTGCATGCTGGGTGTTTGGTTAGAGTCGTTAGGTCAAGATTGTTTTGTTTGAAGCATTGCCTCAATAAGCTTGAAGATGATAATCACATCTTTTATTTTTCAATTTTCTGTAAGTTCATATTGATTTTGATCAATATATTGCACACTTTGTCATTATAAAAATCCAGTGCTTCCTGTACGATTAACAGAATTCTGTCTGCTTGATAAAAAAAGGTTCACCACAGCATATCTTGTGTTTATTATGTAATTGCTAAATTTCACACAACAATCACTGTTCATAGTAAGATTTAAAACTGTAATTATGGATTTTTTTTCTTATTGCTCTTTTTTATTTCTACACTTCTTTGTTTAGGTTTCTTACCTTGCCAGAAGGAGCTCTTTGTTTGATTGTCTCCTCAGCATTCTGTGCTGAGTGTCTCCTATTCTACTTTCACTCAACAACCCATAAAGGCCTTGAGGGGTACTACCACTTTCTCCTTGTTCTCCTGATAGGCTTTTGTGTACTGTCCACTGTTGCTGCTGCCCTCTTTCCAAGCAGCTTCCCAGTTGATTTATGCTGTGGCATCACTATAACTCTCCAAGGTCTCTGGTTATATCAGACTTCATTCACTCTCTATGGCTCCATGATGCCAGAAGGTTGCCAGCTAAAGGAAAACCAGATCTCTTGTCACTCAAAAGACAGTGAGATCCGAGGTGAGTTGCTTGCAAACTTCCAGCTCTTTGTACTGGTCCTTGGTGTCCTTGTTGCAGCTGTGGGATCATTTTGTTTTTTGGCTTCAAGATATGGGCATTCTGAACTAGGGAGCTTGCATGCAGTTCAGGGAGAAATTAATCAGGAATAGTGAGGTATACAATATCGATTATTTTCCAGTCTTCTGAAGCGGGGTATAATTTTTATTTTTTTTATAAGGAGGCAGGTCGAGGCATGAAATTGTTTTATTCTTTTTGCATATCTTTTGAATGTACATCAACATCTTGTAGAATAGTTATAGTTTAAATAAGAACTTTTTGTAGGATGATCAAACTAAAACAGTAATTTTGTCAATGAAAATTACGTGATACTTTTTGTACCATCTACCTCTATTATACAGTTTTACATTGCTTCTCTCGCTCTCTGTTTATATATATGTTGACAATTGAGCAAGCTTCATTCAAACTAACCAGAAACAATACAACTGTCCGCATCCTTCCTGATCACATGCTTAAACTAATCAGGTAAGGATAAAACATCAACAAAACCATTTCAGTCATTAAACAAACCCCACTTTGCTAACCCAGGAAAAGGAAAAAAAAAGAAAAAAACACAGAACCGAACAGCCAACCCAGGAAAAGGAAAAAAAAAAAAAAAAGTTAAAAGGTGGTTAAAAGTTGTGGCTGTAGGTCCCTTATGTATGTTTAATTACAATATTGTCATTGAGTTATAAGTTATGAAAACTGAAAACAGCCAAAATATGTTTTCAGTTTCCATAACTCATAACTCAAAAATCAGAGAATTGAGTGATGGAAGCAGAGTTATTATTTTTCAAACAACCTTTTTATTATGAGTCCTACTATTTTTGAATTATAAGTTATAGAAATAGAGAATTGAGTTATGAAAATAGGCTATCTAAACAGCCCCTAAGAAACTCCTTGAATAGTATCTCGGACAAGCAACTAACTCACCTCGGACAGGGGAATATGTTTGCTTGTGTGCTTTTTAATTGTTAATTTTATTCCTCTTAACCAAAAAAAAAAAAAAAAAAACCTAACTCACCTGAGATTTTTTAATTAATTTAGGAGTAAAATATTTATGGGATGTGAATTGCAATCTTTTTTGACTTAAAAAAAAAGAAAAAGAATTAAGGCACGTTTGGTAGACTGTAATAGATACTGTAATGTAATAGTTATTCCTATGGTTTAACTATTCAATAGTTTGGTTATGTTTTTATTATAGGATTCTTTAAAATGAAGAATAACTATTCCTCTCTAAAAAGGTTGTAATAGTTATTCCTTAATAGATGTAATAATTTCCAACACTAATATATTTCCAAATAAATAAACTTTCCCTATCTATCTAACAATTATGGAAATAAAAAATCACTAAAAAATAACTTATCTCTCTAATATTTAAAATATATTATTTTCTAGGAAACATAATTATATGAATAAGATATTTCCTAAAATAGATCATAAGTTTTATTCTAATGTTACAACTCACAACCAAACTAATGAATAGGTTTAGTTATTCCATTACAACATATTTTATTCTTGGTAATAAAGATTACCATTCCTGTTGTAATTCACATTTAGTGTACCAAACATACCCTAAAGAAATGATCCAATGCAGTGATGAAGATGGGTTATGGACCCCACCACCCTAATCGAGAACATTGCGATCAGTCAGAGGACTCATAACAGATATGTTATACAAATGGAATCATGGATTGTTTTTTGTTTTTGTAGTAGAGAGTAGAGAGTAGAGAGTAGAGAGAGACTTGAATATTGATATTACCGTGAACCACAGGACAAAAACTCTTTCGGACCTTTTCCTTTTCCTTATTATTCGCATTTCGCAGACAGACGCTCTCGTATTAATAGCTAAATATAAACTCTTTTCCTCTGCTTTCCCGATTATCTTCAATCTCAGATCCAGAAAATCCCACCATTTTTTTTCATCTCTTTAATATTAAAAATTCAGTGAATTACATATTTTTATATAACCAAAAAAAAAAAGAAAAAAAGAAAGAAAGAAGAAGAAGGTGGTCCTGGCTGCTGCATCGAAACCCACATGGGAAACAACTATCTATCAGATATATAATATTATTATTATTTGTATATGTAAGTACATCATCGTCGTCATCATCTTTTCATTTATACAGTTTTATTATTATTTTTATTATTATTTGGCCTTTACAGTTACATACCCAATCAATTGCTATATGCTACCTAAAAGTGCTCAATTCTTTCGTTTCTAAGCAAACCAAAAAAGTTTCTTTTCCTCTCAGTCTCAGGCAAGGCCTTTTCTCAACTTTAACCAAAATAAAATTGTATTTGTGCTTTGGTTATGTGTAAAAGTTGGGGAAGAAAAAGTTGGGTTTCTTTCATTCGGGCCATCAATCTTTGACTAACAGGTGGGGATGGGGTGGGCTTGTTTTTTCCTCTCTTTCAATTTTTTACCCTTTTTTTTTCTTCTTTTTTGATAAGAACCCTTTATCTTCTTAACGTGAGGAAGTCTTTGTCACAAATTTTATGATGGTCTCAGTTAGGTGGATGGTTTTGTCACATTTTAAAGACCTTTTATTTTGCTGAACCTCTAGAAAATTCAACAAGTTTTTCTTCTTCATTTGTTTTTTTTTTTTTTCTGTTTGGCTGCAGCTGCTATCAGAGTCAAGTCAACCAAGCACAGTTAACACGGAAAACCCATCAATTTTTCTTTAGAAAGTCTGCTGTTACATAATACAACAAGAAAAAAGAGAATTGAATTCGTGTGCACAGAAGAGTCTGCTCCTGGTTGATTCAGGAACACAACAACACAAGCTGAAGTTTGATGAAAGAACTATTCAGAGGCTTAAGCTGATTGGTTGTATCTCAGAGAGTGGTAAATAATAGTAATAAGAATATAAAAGATGGGATCTTTCAAGGGTCATGTTCTACCAGGAACATTGTTTCTAGTAGTTGGGTTGTGGCACGTATGGAGCTCTTTGGTTCGATATGTATCGAACCCAAAAAAGTATAAGGTTCAGGTTTGGAACCCTGTGCCTGGTTTTGATGGAAGGCTTAAGTACTTGGAGCTTTATATTATTGTGATTGGTGCTTTTATTGATATGTGTATTGAGCTTTTGTATTCGACCCACCTCAAGTTTCTTGTGAATGGGGTCTTGAATCCTTCCCACATGAATGATTTCGAGCATTCAGGGATGCTCCTCATGTTCTTCATCTTTGGTTTGGTTGCTCTGCTCTCTCAGAAGACAAGGTTAGTCAATAGTCAATACTTATTTTCTTGTTCATTTCATCTCCTGAGAAAAGATAAATCTATACTTGATAAGATTTTTAACAGCTATGCCTACTATAACTTCAGCTTCCTCGAATTCTAATTTTGCAAATCCTGATATGATGTGATTTATAATGCTTATTTCTGCTTTGTTATTTGTTAAAAATCTTAAATATAAGTACTTTTTGTTTATGGGTTGCTTAGAAAACAAAAGGAAATAGTAGAATTTTTCTTGGATTGATTAGGAAATTTAAGCCTGCACTCATTGGGTATAATTGATCTTTTTGTTTGAGTCAGTTTCTCTTTCCACATGCATGGATGGCAGAAAAGGAAAGGTTTGAAGTTCTAATTGAGATGAGCTCTTAAATTCTACCACACTGTTTATTTCTATCTGCATATTGCATACTTATAATTTAGGCTTGTTTCACATCTGTGTTTGGCATAAGCATAAATCAATTTGTTTTTTGCCTTAAAACATTTAAAATGGGAAATGGTGCCTTAAAATGAATGTAGGAAGGATGATTCTGCTGATTTACATAAGGAAAAAAAAAAGTATCATATTAAGTTATCTTTGCCCTCTTGTTCATGGTAGTGAGGTAGTCACAAGTAATTAGAACTGTGGTAGAGCATCGGCAAACAGATATATTGTAAGGGGAAAACAGTATTTCCTTACTAAAAATTTGTGACTGAGCACTGCTTTAGGCGCACAGTCATGCCATGTTTCAAGTAAGGTATGTGGATTTTTATTGAAGCTTGGAAGTTTTTTTTTTTGATAAGTAAAAGTTTATTGATATCAAAAAAGGGGAACACCCTAGTACACAGGAAGTGTACAAGGGGTCAAACAATCAAGAACAAAAATTACAGGCATCTAAGAAATCAAGAAAAGATAAAAATGATTGGTTCCGCAAAGCAGCCAACCAATCCATTAAAGTCCTAAAGAAAAATAGCTTTAAGTCTGATATGGATCTCTCCTTATCTTCAAAGCACTGACTATTTCTCTCCCTCCAAAGGCACCATAATAAGCAATGGGGAACCATCAACCATGTATACCCATTTCGATGACGGCCAAATCTGCCTTGCCAACATGTTAGAAGCCCCACTATAGATTGCGGCATAACCCAGCTCACTCCAAACAAACCAAACACCATAGCCCACATATCCATTGCAACCGGACAATGAAGAAAAAGATGAAGCTTGGAAGTTCTGAGTTTTAAAAACAAAACATAACCTCAAAAGCAGAATATCATTTTAGAGGCATTTGCATGCGGTTCTAAAACGACAACCATTACATACAGCAAAACTTAGGCCATTAGTGCCTTGCTTATAGTGCAACAAGTTGTCCAAGAAGAATATTGTAGGATATAGTGGGAAAATGGATATTTGAGAGAAAAAAAATGGCATAGTTTTCATAAAATGCAGTGTGAAAAAGGGGTTGTGAACCTTTGAGATTGGATTTTCACCAGAGAGCTTTCCTGGGTATCTCTTCTAGTTGTCTCTCTTGATGTTTTTGTGAAATATCAATCAATGTAGAATCTTTTTTATACTTTCACCATAATTTGAAATTTGACTCATCAAAACAAGTGTATGTACTATCTTTTATACAAATAATAAAATATCCCAGATCTAAAATACTAATCATACCCACTTGTGGTCTTTGGCCCACATGGCATCCCCTTCACCTATAAGGGGTGGATAGTTAGGTGACAACTCATGGATTCATGAAAAGTGTACTTACCAATCTAAATTTAAAAACAATTATAATACAAAAACTGCTGATATTGATTTCCTATAAACTTTCTTATAAATTTGTTAGTTCTACAGTGCTATGATTGCCACAGTTATACATTTTAGTGTAAGAAACAGACAAAAAGGTTTTCTTTTTCTTTTTCCTCTTGTATTTACAGTGCACATAGAGTTTTATCTTGCATCATATATCTTGCTATTGTGTGCCTGAGGCCTTGTTGTCAACTGTACTTACCTCTGTTAGTTTCTAAGAGATTTTCAGGGAAATGAAGGTGTGATTACACTTCAACCAGAAATTAATTTATTAGAAATAAAAAAAACCAAAAATTAAGAATTGAAAGTTTATTTAAAATGTATCTTTTTCACCTATCCCATACCTTATGAAACCTTGGCTAACTATAACATTCTAGAAATTTCTTCTAAAAAAAAAAAATAATAATAACATTCTAGAATTTGTCTGCTTATTGTTTTGATGAGATTTATATGCTCCAAAACATTTTAGAAAATTAAATGTTTTTCCTTGAGTTTACAATCGTAAACACATTGTTCTTTTTCATCAATAAAACTCTTATTATCTATCAAAAAAAGAAAAAAAAAGGTTTTTCCTAGCAATTCTTGCTAGATATTTATTTTATGCCTTCATGCATATCATATGAAATCTTTTTTAATATTAGTGACCGAATGATTATTAAATTTGGCAATCCTTTGATTCATGAGCCCTGTAACATTATTGTTGCATGCTGGGTGTTTGGTTAGAGTCGTTAGGTCAAGATAGTTTTGTTTGAAGCATTGCCTCAATAAGCTTGAAGATGATAATCACATCTTTTATTTTTCAATTTTCTGTAAGTACAAATTGATTTTGATCAATATATTGCACACTTTGTCATTTTAAAAATCCAGTGCTTCGAGTACTATTAACAGAATTCTGTCTGCTTGATAAAAAAAGGTTCACCACAGCATATATTGTGTTAATTATGTAATTACTAAATTTCACACAACAATCACTGTTGATAGTAACATTTAAAACTATAATTATGGATTTTTTTTTCTTATTTCTTTTTTTTTATTTCTACACTTCTTTGTTTAGGTTTCTTCCCTTGCCAGAAGGAGCTCTTTGTTTGATTGTCTCCTCAGCATTCTGTGCTGAGTATCTCCTATTCTACTTTCACTCAACAAACCATAAAGGCCTTGAGGGGTACTACCACTTTCTCCTTGTTCTCCTGATAGGCCTTTGTGTACTGTCCACTGTTGTTGGAGCCCTCTTTCCAAGCAGCTTCCCGGTTGATTTATGCTGTGGCATTGCTATAACTCTCCAAGGTCTCTGGTTCTATCAGACTGCATTCACTCTCTATGGCCCCATGATGCCAGAAGGTTGCCAGCTAAAGGAAAACCAGATCTCTTGTCACTCAAAAGACAGTGAGGTCCGAGGTGAGTTGCTTGCAAACTTCCAGCTCTTTGTACTGGTCCTTGGTGTCCTTGTTGCAGCTGTGGGATCATTTGGTTTTGTGGCTTCAAGATATGGGCATTCTGAACTAGGGAGCTTGCATGCAGTTCATGGAGAAATTAATCAGGAATAGTGAGGTATACAATATCAATTATTTTCCAGTCTTCTAAAGCGGGGTATATTTTTAATTTTTCTTTATAAGGAGGCATGTCGAGACATGAAATTGTTTTATTCTGTTTGCATATCTTTTGAATGTACATCAACATCTTGTAGAATAGTTATAAGTTAAAATAAGAACTTTTTGTAGGATGATCAAACTAAAACAGTAATTTTGTCAATGAAAATTACATGATACTTTTTGTACCATCTACCCCTATTATACAGTTTTACATTGCTTCTCTCGCTCTCTGTTTATATATATGTTGACATTTGAGCAAGCTTCATTCAAACTGACCAGAAACAATACAACTGTCCACATCCTTCCTGATCACATGCTTAAACTAATCAGGTAAGGATAAAACATCAACAAAAACATTTCAGTTATTAAACAAACCCCACTTTGCTAAAACATGGGTAGGTTGTGTATATTAGATATTTCAGAATCACAATTAATTCTAAAACAGCACAAGGGAGGTGCTTGCCAATGATTTATCTGTCTGACACTGCTATTTGTGTTCTGCTAAATTGAAACTGCTAGATGCTCCTGGAATTACTTGTCTGTAATTGCCAGCATGACATTAATATTGACTTCTGAAAAAGAAAAGGAATTTTTTATTTTTTATTTTTTTTATGCTCCATGTTTGCTTCCATATGATTGCTGCCATGGTTTGGAAATGAGCTTCAGGAATCTCATTTGGAAGTAGAGCAGCAGGAGGTTCAATTACGAAATGCACCAGTTGACGAATTGATGCAGCAGGTGGCAGGCCACTTGCCTAGCCTCAAATTTCATTTTCCTCCAAACCAGAATGCTTTCTCCACCATACAATCTTTAAAGATGTGTAGACAATTTTTCTCCTCCCATTTACATAGAAGCATCTGGCATCAAACTATTATCTCAACTCTTGTAACCTGCATTTAGAATTTTAAATTTTCTGAGTTATTCTCTATAGTATTTTCAAATTCCATAGCTTCTTCCAGGCTGATCTCTCTGTTCTTGACATCACCCTCTGTTGCAAAAACTATGCTGACCTTACTGTAAACCTCCCTTGAGCATTTGTTATCCACATAATTTTATCTGGTGTATTCCTCTTTGAGAGAGGAATTATAACAATGGCACAGATTGAAGCTAACATCAAACGGGTCTTGTAACTTTGCCAAATCCCACTCTCCTCTCACTGCATCAATTAACTGACTAACCACCAGGGGCTGTTGAACCACTAAGCTGTCCTTAGCAATGGGTTTGAAATTATATAACCATGGTACCCAGGAGTCTTCCCATATTCTAACTTCCTGCCATATATATATTAAGAAGAAAGTTCTATTTCTGATCCCAGTTGAGCTCTTTAAGATACATGATGCACAAATTATTCTGAATAGAGTCTTATTTTGTCCAAATTGCTGTATTATGCAAGCCTAGATTGATAGTCAAACCAATTTTATGCAGCAGTGGCAGCCACTGCTGTTGTCTGGATTATATATTTTCTGTTTGGACAGAATAAAGAATGGGCTTGTAACAAAGTTTTTCAAAGTGAACACGAATATAAAATGCAAAACGGGTGCAATTTGTTTGAAACAATGGGCTTCACCAATGATGTCATTAATCAAAGGAATACACACACTAAACACACAAGTCACTAACACCGGTGGCAGTGGTCATGCCCCATTAAAAAAAAAAAGAACCTGGATTTAAATGAACAATATTTTATTAAATTGTACACTTTGATTACAAATCCATAATAAGAAAAGTTCTATTGGAATATACAAATAAGTAACTTTTTCCACCGCAAAATACATAATTCTCATGGAAAAAAAAAAGTCTTACATGTGCTTTGACAGTTTGACGAACTTAAGATACCGTACGCACTCGTTAATTCCGTATTGGGTATGTCTCCTACTTCTTGACCGAAGTAAGCAATTTTCAATCAACCTTACAAATTGTTATTATAACTAAGTTAAAAAAAAAAAAAAAAAAAAAATCCAGAATTTGTTTTGCACTTCCTTAATAATAACATTTAACATCAATCCAGGTTTAGGAAAATATCATTAAAAAACATTTCTTACTATTTCTATTAGCTATATAAAAAGCGCGACTGCACCTGTAAATAGTGCTTTTGTCGAGCACCTTGTCTGCTATTTGTTTATTGTTTTAGCACTTTTTTTTTTGACCGATTTTGTCGAGCACCTGTGAGAGTTTGGATTCTGCGTCTGCGTTTTCCCTTTTCTCCTTTTTATTTTTTTTATTTTTTTTGCACGCGTAATGGGAGACAAAGGCTACTGTTTATGTATGTTTATAAACAGTAATCAAATTTTTTGACTTTTTAGCCATTTTCAACACATCAGTGGGTTTCACGAGACCTACAAACTTCACTTTTCAGCAACTTTTTCATTAAAAATGAATCCCATGACATTATTCACACATTTAAAAATTATTTCGCTACAGTATTTTCAGTTTCAATTTTCAATTTCAGCAAAAATAAGCTTAATTCAAATGGACCTTAATATACAAGCAAGCTGAAAGGGTTTGTTTTGTCTTTTGCTCCTTTTTTTTTTGATCTTATCTCTTTGTTGGCCTTTTTGGTCAACCACCTACTCAATTGATGGACACGGACACAATAGTTAGACTTCTCTCTATGGATGAACACAAACATAGGATCCAGGTAGAGAAAAAAAATCATCCATGACCAAATTGATAGAGAAAGAAAAGAAAGAAGGAAATTAATATGTATATATGTTTGAAAACTTCACTAGAGATTAGAAAAAAAACGAAATTTTGAAGATCATGGAAGACAGATAAAGACATAATTATTATTCAATTATGTATCAGTTTGTCTTCCCTTTTGTAGATCAAAGGCGTAGATATGGATACATTGGTTTTTTTTAGACCTCTTTTTGTACACAATATATACTCATCTTTATAAACTACGCTTGTGATAATGAAGTTCTTTTTTGTATAAAGTCTAATAGGATCTATATAAAAAGTTTTTCCTGTATATAAAAAAGTTTTTCCTGTATTCAGATTTTGACATAAAATATAGCATAAAAAATTATATTATCTACTTAATATAACAAATAATACATTTTTTATTTATTTATGTATGTGATCTTTGATGGTAAAATATAAAAAATAGCATTTACGAGAAAAGTGACGGGAAGTTGGGAACAGGGCTACAGTATTGATATGTGAATATTTGAAACATTTAATAATATAATTTTTAGGCAATCCAATAATTAAATAACTATAAATAAATTCTATTTTTATCCATAATTGTAATCTTTTTATTGGCTAACACGTGCTTCAAAACTAGTGGAGTTTCAAAATAAGAAGGAAAAGTAAAGTAGTTCAACCGTTTGGAGCTTCTAAAAAATTAAAATTATTATCGAAAGTTCTTGAACAACAAATGAATCTTAAAGTTGTTGGAGCACTGCCTTTTGCACAGAGAAAATTTTGCGGTTTTTTTTTTTTCGGTTTTGTAACTTAAAACAGAAAATAAGGCATATAAGGATTTTGATTTCAATTTAGTGGGGAATTAACCGGCCTCCACAAGGCAACAAATCCAAAGTTAAAAAAAAAAAAAAAAAAAAAGGGTTCTGGAATCTGGACTCAACACATAACCCCAATCCCTTTTCTTCTCCTTCATACACAAAAGCTTCTGTCTTCCGAAGTTCGGGCTTTAGGACCGCACCAAAATATTCCAAAGCAATTTATATACATAACATATAATTTAAACTGTATAGGCATCATTTAGAATTTGGTACACATTCGCTCAGGTTGGCACCTCTTGCCTAGAGCTTTCGTCTTAGCTATACTGACCAGAATCATTAAAATAGTCTCTTATTTGTAGTAAAAGAAAATAAATTCCAACTTCTACTCATTTTTTTTTGCGAAACTATATTATTGGTCCCTGAAGTTTACCCTGTGAGCGCATTTGGCCTCTCAAGTTTTAAGTGAGCACCATTGGTCCCTAAAGTTTAAAAAATGAGTGATACTAGTCATTCGGCTAACTTCTGTTAAAAATAATACTTATGTGGCTAACGGAAAAGTGACGTGACATTTATAATTTTACTGCAGGTACTTATAAACTGACGTGGCAACTTAAGTGTCCTATACTATATCAGCTATTTAATTATAAAGTTGCCATGTAATCTTTAATTGGATTTTATTTATTCTTATGCCAAAAAAAAAAAGGATTGGCTTCAACCCCTCACTCTCTCCTCCCCTTTTTTCCCTTTCTTCGCTTCACCGTTTTCCAGTTTTCTAATCAAGTGGCCGGACCACCTCAAAGCCAACAATAATTTACTGGAAACTCTCTTAACAAAAATCCAGATATGAGTTGAAGAGAACCGCCTTTGAGGATACAAAGTCTTTTACGTAACTCTCTTTCTAATCTAAATTGATTGGCCGTAAATCCTCTCTTGCTAACGAGAGTAGTCTAGTGTCAGGAGCAAGAAACCAACAAATATTTTGAGAACAACAAAAGTGATAGGCAACAAAGATTCCCACAATGACTACCATTGGTTCATGGCAGAGAAAGAAAAAGGACCAATTTTTTTTCAATTTTTTTTTAAGGAAAATAAAACTTGGCTTTGAAAATAAGCACTACTGCAGGTTCTCTGAAAATTTGGCTTCTCCATGCTACCTTCTCCCTGGATACTAAAATCAACTCTAGAAACAATAGGCATAGCCATGTCAAAAAGTTTGATATAACAAGAAGCATTTTGAATTTGCTAGTCTTTAAGAAAATAGTAGACCAACAGCACTGAAGATGCGGAAGTTGAAACCAAGCCAACACTGAATAGTGGATTCTCAGAATCCTGGAAAGGCCAATAATTTAAAGGTCGGCCATAAACCCGGAGTCAGAGAGGCATCTGAAACCCACCAAAATCGATTCAAAACATGTTCTGCCATTTTTGCAAATAGTCACTCCCCCCAAGGGTTGCTCGGCTGCTTCATTTTCTTGGTCCACAAGGTGAAAATTTGAGAAATCAATGAATATAGCAAACGCACAGGATTTCAACTTAAATGTTTTTCAAGCTACGTACACATCAGCTGATGGCCTTCAGCCATTTTCACAACCGCAGTCTTGACACCGATGACTGCTCATGCGCTCTTAGAATTTTCTTGATCCACAAAGAGAAAGAATAAAATTAAAAAAGTGAGAATTGCTGGCATAGAAACACTTATACAGCACATTCACAGGAATTTGTAATATAAAGCAATTTAGGATAAACTCTACAGTCAGGACCGGTGTTTTTATTTTATTTTATTTAATTGTGTTTCCCTCGTATATAATCTTCTGCCAGGTATGCAGACCCCTTTAGTAAGGAACAATAATGGATTCTATAAGCTCTTGAAGTGGAGCCAGCTCCTTTCTGTCAATTAGCACAAATTCCTGCACAAAACCAGTGCAACAAGTTTAACTAAAAGCTTCATAATTAACTGATAAATTCTTACATGAAACAAAAGGAGCACTTTTCATCAGGCATACTTGTAGTAGAAATGAAAATATTGGGATTGGACTCGTCAATCGATTTATAAAAATTACACATTTGGGATCTCAAAACACATTTTGACACCTAAATAGAGAAATCAATGGGACGGCTTTTCCACTATCTATGTCCAAGATTAATGGAGGGTGTTAAGGTATTCCAAGACCTAAGGTTCTAAACAAATTGCTCCACAGAACCATGATCCAAGGAAACAAAGCTTTCAGTATATTAAAAGAACTTAATGCTCGATTATTTTTAACTGTTCCACAATTGCAAATCCTAGTGTAAAATGAACAAGCACAAAAAAGGAAGAGATCCGTTTTGACGTTGGTGCCAACCTTTGCAAATAATGCTTGTCTGAACACTTGTGCAGACTATTACTAAATAGGAAGTTGCATCAATCAATGATAATGCAACAAATTGTTGACTTCTTAAATATTATTTACGTCCCACCATGACAAATTTAGACTTCTGATGGTAGCAAGGCATCACCTAGAGTCAGTATTACTAGAATTTATCTCAAGACAGTAATATTTGTTGTAGTGCCAACTACAGAGGTCCAAAACAAGCATAAAGAAATGAGAGGAGTGATATATATATATATATTTAAATTTTTTTATAACTTGATAGTGATAATGGGGAGGAGGGATTTGACCCCTGGGTGTCTTTGTTGGAAACACCAGAATGTGCCAATTGAGCTACACGGCTCTTGGCGAGAGAATTGATTTTTAAAACCATATCCATCTTGTACAATTGAGTTGTTACAAAAGATTAAAGAATTGTTGCAAAATATTGAAATCACAACACCCAGGATTAAGAAATGTAATTCTCTCAACAAAAATAAAGAGTACAATATTTATGCATAACTTAAAATACACATATTATATACCCTTTTATTTTAGGATAAGACTTAGGTACAGTAGTTAGACGCTGTTTCTTAGATTTCTCTCTTAAGATTTTGCCCCGTGGCTTTTTTATCATGAGATGGAAATGTATTTTTTAGTTAAATAGCCACATGACAAAATCTTAAGAAGGGAATCTAAGGAACAACACTTAAGGTATTGTATATAAGTTTTGTCCTTTATTTTATTGGTAAGTTATACACCAAGTCAGTCATGAACCCATGAATGCCAAACACAAAAGTTCTAGTGATCCACAAGTATCATATAGTAAATTTAATCACATGTTTTAATAATGATATATAATTTTTATAATTTAGCCTGGTCATATCAAAATATATTATGTAAAATATTTTGGTGTAACTTAGAAATATTGCCTTTCACAATATATATATATATATATATTTTAATACGATTCAAAAGCATGATTAAGGGAAGAAAAAGGAGGCTTTTGGATCACCAAATGATCATGGATCAAGGTTCAACAGTTAGATTAGTAGTGATGTCTAACGGTTAATTAGTTTCACTTCTTTGATATTACGCAGACTGAGTGCAAATATTATATAGAGAATAAATTATGGTATCTCATTCAAGATCATGCTGATGGTCAATAGATACTAGTTCTGTAAATGAAACCACCATGGAACAGAGAACTCAAACAAAAGAATAATAAAAAATCATTCAATCATTGAGATATGGAAGACTTACACAAGTAAATAGTATAAAATGCTTGAAGCATGTATTTAGATGGGCCTCCTCCTTGAGGCTTACAATTTTCTGAAAGTGCGAGTGATAGATGTGGGCGTATACACGGAACAATCTTTTGAATATTGTCTTCACAACATCCTTGAAGTTTGGAGGAAAGGGTGCCCCTATGAAAGTTTTACCAGACAAATAAATATTAAAAAAAAAATGTTAGAGAAATAATTGAGACAAGGTACAAATAGTCAATGGATGTTACCAAGCTTTTGAGGAAAAATAGATTCATTATCAAGCTGGCCTTCAATCCAGTCCATTAAGAGTTCAACATATCTTGGAGCAGAGACCTCAATAGGTTTCTTGATTTTTTCACCATCTGCCCATCGATACTCATATCTGTAAAATTAATATGCATATCAGGAACAGTAAATCTATACTTACAATCATGCATCAATCGAGCTAGAGTTTAACACTTTTTTTTTTTTTTTTTCTTTCTTAGTTTATTTTAATTGGGGAGGAGATTAAAATACTACAGTCTCCCTTAAATTTAGGAGAAAAATCACAAACCTCCCATGAATTTTCAGAAATTAGCCAGTGTAACCTCCTCCCCTTGTAAGAGCAAGATGGAGAGTGAGATCATGAGTTCAAGACCCACTTAGTTAACTAATTATCAATAAAAAAAAATCAGCAATTAGTGCATAAATTGAGAAATGGTCCAAATTTTTTACTTATCCAAAAAAACAAAATCAGTAATTAGTACAAAAGAGACAATTATTTCAACAGAGTATAAATTGACAATCCTGCCCTTATCTTTTTTTTAAATAAAAAATAAAACTCAGGATTATGCTTCTTTTTTTAAAAAGCATAAATAAAAATGTATAACATGTGCATGGGGAATAGAGGTAGACATTAGAGATTTTGGGTTAAAGAAAAAGGTCCAAAAAAAAAGAGAGAGGAACTGGACTAGAGTGTATGGAAAGCATAAATTATAGGGGAGGTTTGAGTATCCATGTATTTTAGATAAATCCAAGGGAGATTGTTTACGCTATTCCTTTTTTAACAAAGGATAGAATAACCCTTAACCCAACAACTCCTATAACCAAGGTGGGTTGAACCCCAAACCTCCTTGAATGAGAGGAGAAGTACCACTAAGTTATAAGATTGTTGGTATGTATTTTACGAATTGGGATTAACTGAAATGAATTAGATAAAGCTGTAAGGCTGATACATCCATCCAACCCTCATAATATGACTCTGAAAAAAAAAAGGCTTCATATGAAGACCATAACTAAGGCCAATTTTACAGCATCTCTAAGGGGAAAATAGTATAAATACATTAATAAAATCCCAAAGCAGCACACTATAAAAGTATTTAGTTCAAAACTAACCTCCATTCTGTACAAGGGCAGAAACTAAATACCATTGTTGACAATAATTATTCTTGTTAGTTGTCAATTATTAACAAAAATTATAAAAAGAATACCTGTCAAAATCAATTATTAAAAAAAAATCAATAACATTTTTAAAAGCAACATTGCATGAATCTATTCTAGCCTGTGATGTACTTATACATAATTCTACCCTGTGATTTGCAAAAATAGACATAAGGGTCTTGCCTCAATACAGGGACTAGAGCCAAACACAGCAATTCCCAAAAATATGGAGAGGGTCATATGACTACAAGTGTGCTATTTGAGTCCATATAAGATAAAACAAATATATTATTTTTATTTAGGTGTTTGTATGCATAACAACAATAGATAGTAAAACAATAATGAAACTTGTTAGTTTTCCATAAGATGCACCATGCCCTCATAATTCAGTTCTTTCAGTTCCCAAAGATCAAATTTTTATACATGTCTAAACGAGTGTCATCTCCTCAAGTGTCCAATGTGACAAACTCTCAATAGGAGTAGTGTCATACAAATCATAGCTGTATGCTTTAATGTATCAGATACATTAAATATACTACCGCAAGATAAGTAGGTGTAGGAAGTCTTGTTGCCTAAGTCTATAAAGTTTTCAATATCCTTGAAATTCATCCACTTAAAATTAGATTTTAACCAGGGATAGGGGATTTCTTTTGGATTATTAAATGACACACGGTACAATAGAGTCAAAACATGATATTCTAGTAAGAAAAGAATAGATAGATACCCTGTAAACAAATAAGACTTATCAGCAGACTCTTTAACCTCTCTTTTTCCATGTAATGTAATCAGCTTATGTTCATTATTGAGTACACCCACATTATCTCAAAATTTTAACAATAATTTATTTCAAGAGATTTATATAAACATTTCATTCCATATCACCATTTAATCAGTTTGTGTCATTCTAGGAGGCAGGTTACTCAAAACATTGATTTGCTTGTAGCGTAAATCTATAGGCTTATAATATATATCAGATTGGAAAAAGAAAAAAATTATTTAAAAAAAAAAAATTCCAATGTCAAATATTCTGGTAAATGAATATAGGTCAACTGGTCAAGTGCACTTCCCCTCTGAACTATGATGCAGTTGCAATGTCCCTCCTAAAACTAAGCAATGATGAAGTGGGGTGTAATTATTTTGGAATGGTGCTTCATGTGTAAAACTGAGTGTGAATCACCCATTTCTACACTGTGCCATGGCTAGGGAATTGTGGTCTATGATCTTTCTCTTGTTTGGTGTTTTCTGGGTCATGCCTCACTCTATGCAGGAGATGTCTTCTTGGAGGGGGAGGTTTGGTGGGAGAAGTAATGGGGGGGAACTTGGAAAGGGGTCCCCTTCTGTCTCATGTGGTGTTTATGGAGAGAAAGGAATGCTAATTGCTTTCACATGTAGGAGTTAAGAGTGGCAAAGTTGAAATATTATTTGTTGTACACTTTATACAAATGGACTTCGATGTCATGTCTCCCATGTCCTCTATCACAAGGCTCCTAGAGAATCTGGATTCTCTTGAGTCTTCACTAATCCTTTGTAGTAGTTTCTATTTCTTATTTATTTTCACACTGTTTGTAGCTTTGCCCTATGTACACTTCCCATGTACTTGGGGGTAGTTTCACGTTCATACTTTTTTAATGAATTATTTACTTACCAAAAGAAAAAAAAAAAAAATCAGTTAAAGCACTTTGCCCCCTAATGTTAGAGTTTCCATCAAATTTAAGGGAAAATTCAAATTTTTGTTAGACATGATTTAGAAAATTTTGAATTTTCTGTCAAAATTGATGGAAATTATAACTGCAAGGGGTAAAATGCTCATTACCAACAATCATGATAGTGGGGAGGGGGGGCATTACTCACTCTTGAATTTTAAGAGGAACACCGCAACTGCATGTTAATGGGGGTGGGAGGTACAATTAACTCAAAAATATATATACAACACATCTAGAACCACGTCGCCAACAAAATGATCAGAAAAATAATCCATACCCATATTAGTTATAGCAAGTTTTATAGTAGAGGTCATGTTAGATGAGGAAATCAGTGATGTGGTAGTTTCCTGGGAAGCACAAGTAACATTGCTACACTAGTTGGAAACATGTGCAAGATAACTAAGGCAATGTGAGGTTGAAAGGACTTCAGTTATATATATTTTTTAATTAGTAATAAGTTTTATTGATATCAAAAAAGGGACACCCCAGCACACAGGGATTGTACAGGGGTCAACAATCTAGTACAAAAATTACAAGAATCAAGAAAAACAAGAAGAGAAGAGAATGATTGGTTTCGCAAAACAGACAACCAATCCAATAAAGTTCTAAAGAAAAATAGCTTGAGGTCAGGTATGGATATTTAAACCCGTGTAACTAACAAGAAGGCCAAAAGCTATTAATTTAGTTGGAATTTAAAACTTTTTGACACAAACAATTTAAGTGGGTGGGAGAGACCAACTTCTCTTTATATTATATGTTACTGTAGATGGATATGAATCCACCAATGGAATTATCCCAATTACTAGATGGAAAAGCTCCCCAAAAAATATCCTAATTGGAGGCAAGCTGAAAAAATCAATAGAAATTCACATTATTGAATTTCTATAAACTAAATGCCATAAAAGAAGATGGAAAAAAAAACTAAAGGTTTCAATATTATTACATACTTAGGGCCTGCAGTCATTGTTGGACAATTCTCATTAGTACAGAATTCTGTGAGGGTACCATAGAGCAAATTCACTTGGTTGAAGAAATCCACAGCTGAAATTGAAAAAAAAAAAAAAAGCAACCACATTTCAGATTTGAATCTCAAGCAAGAGCTGCAGTAAAGCAAAAATTGATTTGGAAATGTCTTTTTACATTTTAGCATCAGCTAAATTATTTAAAAAAACTACACAAATTAGAAAATACAGCAGAGTAACACATGAATATACTAAACCTAACAGATTGACAGGCATAAAATGAAGGGAAAACTCAGATACATTTAACAGGCTAGATATTCTGAAAATGTAAGTGCACACATGCATGCAAGAGAGAGAGAGATAGAAAGAGTTACTGTTGACAGCAAGCCACTCATTCAAGTCCTCCCCAGTAGGAAGTTTTACAGCCTCCCTTAGGTTTCCACTTCCTAGGGTGGCATCAATGTGCTTTCTAAGTTGTGCCCCCTGCATTAGAACAGGACAAGTATTGGTGCTTTCAGTTATACCAATAAAATAACAATCAGAGAATTGTTAATAGAGAGGCCATAGATTACAATTAACAGCAATAAGACAGATCTAAAGAACTAGACCAGAAGCTCTGGAAATGGAAACTTGATTATCATAACAAAAAGAATATCAAATACATGTTCTACATAGTCATCAATGCATTAAATATGCATTTATTCAATGCATTAAATATGCATTTGAAAAGGTACCATTGCATTGACTCAACCTTGTTTCTCTCTCCATTTTTTCCACTCAATTGTTTCTCAGCACATTTTAACCCGTAGTTAACTATTGGCAGCTGTATTTCAAGCACTTGATTTAGTCCAAACAAGGCCCCGATGAACTGATATGGACCAAACGGGCTTAGTAGGCAGCAGGATAGTCCTTAATGAAAAACATGCTCAAGCTGCAGGCCCCAAGTGGCTGATATTCACATAACAAAAAGGACCTGATTTCAGCTAATTCCTGGGATGTTTCCAGCATAAAAATTGGGCCATGGTCCCCCAACTCTGGAAATTGATTTGGCAGCAGAGAGGACTCTTTTGTAAAGGTTTAGGTCTTAAAATTTTTATTCAAATGGGTAATGTGACTGCTGATAAAAGCAATATGATGCATTCAATATGAAAAAGAAAAATATGCTCTCTACGTAGATATATATTCCCTAAGAATAAAACCCAGTGATATAAGGCATATCTGATTCGTCAAGGAGAGTTTTTTTTTTTATAAGTAATAATGAATTTCATTAAAAGAACTCTGAAATGGTTTCCAAAAGAATTACAATCTAAGATTTACAAGATCCATGAAAACTACTAAAGAATTTACAAGATATCCCACCAATTATAATACAACATTCAAACAAAGAATGCAAAAATATAGATTTCATCTCAACAATAGATCTCTCTACCCCTCAAGCATTCAAACATTCCTTTCTCTTCAAATTGTGTGCATAACACACTCAGGATTAGCATTCAAAATATGAATATAAGTATGTCAACCATAAAGCCCTTTACAACAAGCATAGACATTTATCATATTCTCTTGCATCAACCAATAGATTTCTAATACAGAACATACAAAGAACCACATCTCATAGGAAAGTGAACAGTGTGTAGCAACAAGCGATCCAGACTCGCAGCTATATGATTAAGTTTTATGTATAATTTTCATTTATGAAATGAAATATGTTTCTTTCATGCTTTATCATTATTGTTTGTGTAGCTGTAATTTTTCTTTATTTATTTATTTATTTTATATAGATACAATAGAATTCTAACCTATAGCGTTAGCTCTATAATGATTGCTCTTATCATTAGGCCAAAACATCAATCGATTTTTGGTGTAGGCATGGTTCGAACCCCAGATCTTTTATTCAACAAAAGACTTTACCAATTAAACCAACTAAAACCCACTGTATAGCTGTTTTTTCTCAGTAATTGGAGATTTACTCTTTATTAGTTGTAAATAATTATTACACTTTTGCTTATTTGGAAACGAACATCCAACAATTAAAACCTATTTCCAAAAGTGAATTTGTTCTTACATATTTTGAGCCTAAAATCAAGCAAAAGTATGGATCATCAATAACTCAGATGACCCACATAAGTCTCCCATATATATATCATGATACTTTCCCCTGAATTAAGAAGCCCTAAACAACATGCAACAACAGCCCACATATAGGTATGAACACAAGAAACTCATTATCAAATTATATAGATGGAATCATGGAATCGTCATTCATGTACATCACTTGTTTGTACATATATAACAGTGTAGTGTAAAAGAGAATACATAAATACATACATACATACATATGTGCGTGTGTGTGTGTTTGTATTAATTTTTTTCCACCTGAATGGGAGGTGAACAAAGAATTCTGGATTTTCCAAAGGGGGTTTTTATTTCCTATAAAACCATAACCAGCAAGAAAGAGATGTGACTAGATAACAAAGGGACTTAACCTTACTCCCAGAGGGTGCACTCTTCTTTGGGCGGAATGTCCTTTGGTTTCTGTTTACAGAAGAATTACAAAGAGAATATATATCAGCAAAAGAGGTGAAACACATGGTTTTATAAGGCATCAATAATATAATTAAGTTTAATGTATTAAGCAATATTTATGAACAGCACAAAACCATGATCTTCACAACTACAAGAACACACAGACCAGAGTAGCAAGAGAACTACATATGGAAACTTTGGCTGGCATCAAGTCAGGTAGAAATTTGAATAGATACTCATGCCCAGCAACAATAATAATTTCAAATTAAAATAAATAAATATGTACAAAGAGTCTGAACAAAACTTCCCAATGCATTCTTGACACACTCTATCATAAATTGACTAGCTTTGGGACAATACATTTGTATGCTTTGAACTTCACCGTGCTTCTCATAATGAGAGGCCCTTGCTCTAGATTATACAAGGACCCACTACTAATTTAGTAAATAGAAACCATTATACACACAGCTTACCTGTCCAAAGTGTACCATCTAATTTTTATAAAGCAAAAGCCTACTTCCTTTTAGTTTAGAACCAATCATTGAGCATATGTATATCTCCCCTATATGTCCAAGAAATACATAAAGTCATCCATATAACACTGCCGTCACTATGCAATCAAACTCTCTCTAAGGATCTCATAATAAATTCTTAAATAGTAGTGATGTCCTTCTCCCTTTACATTCATACCCAATCATTGATTTTAATTATTTTTAAATTTACACACACCCCCAATGCGTTTTGAACCCAAAACCTTACCCTCCAACCTTTGTTATGGGGAGAGAAGGTGCCCTTTGAGCTAGAGCTCATTGGCCGAACTTTTTTCTCTCTCTCTCTCTTTTTTTAATGATTTACATTTAAACCTAACCACAAAACAGATTTTCTCTACCAGGGTGTGTTGCACTGTTGGATTTTGTAAGAAGTAACCACTAAAGCTTAGCAAAGGCAGAGGAAGTGTTTCATGACGAAGTCACTCTTCTTAAATTCCCCGGAATCCCTTTTCCATTGTAAAATATAAAAAAATAAAATAAAAAAAAGGATGCATCCTACAATAGCTAGGCTATTACGTGTATCACAGAGAATCATTCCTATACTAGAAAGGAGCAGCCAGAAGGGCTTCTTTCTTAAAGAGAAGGAACAGAAAGAGAAGCCAAATGAGAGGCCTAGCCAACTACACATGTTTATCTCTTCTAAGTAGGATATGCAAGCACAACATATTATCCAAAGACTTTTTTTTTTTTTTTAATTTTTTTTTATCCGTATCCAAAGACTTTTAACTGACTAAAAATGGAACTTTTTTTTTTTTTTAATAAGTAAGAGAAAAATGGAACTTTTTTATGTGTCAATATCAGATAGATTTCCCATGACAGATTTGATGCAACTTACAATGCACAAGTTTTTCATTTGTACTATTATATTTAAACTTTACAGAGGTGCCGCCAGAGGAAGCAAGCCCTGTCCTTGGTGCCATATCTTTCAGGAAGTTACATTCTGAAAAAAACAATAGCCAACTAGCTCACCAATTGAGCTGTCATTTATTTATATCTAGCGGAAATGCACCAATTGCGTATACTATTTATTTTTCTGCTAAGCAAGATTGTAATTGCACAACATAAAATTACTTTTAAAAGAAGTAATTAGGATATAAAAGAATGAGGCTACACATCTAGTTCACCAAGTCAAACTATCATTTATTACATCTAGTGGAAAATGCCCCTATGGCTTAAAAATAATCAGCATTATCTATTAAAAATACATCATTTAAAAAATGCACATCACAGACATTTTGAACAGTCATTTTTAAGATGCAGACAAGAGATGTCTACCAGCAGAATGGAGATATCTTCATAAACAGCCAAATGCATCTGAATCCATAGATGTGAAAAAGTAAATTAATTTTTGAAGAAGCATATCTACCAATTAGAAGATGGTTTTATTTGTTCCATGTTAAAAAACCAAGTCTGCATAAATAGTAATCTAAAGGATCGAAACTTCTAGAAAGCGAATACTATTACCATAATCAGTGCTTTCTTTTTCAGTATTTGAAACTTTTGGTCATTGTGAAGACGACAAAAGATTCCACACACACACAGTTTCCCTTTCTTCTATGTTAGAGTGAAACCATCACATCTGTTCCTTTCTAATAAAGGAAAGATTCTCCATCATACATGCAACATGTTGACATAACTATTATCAGGCATGTTTATTTAGTTTTTATTAATGGAAAAGGAGTGAATGGAAAGTTTTTTCATGAAGAGCAAAACTATTATGCAACATTTTGTTCATTTTTTGCAAATAATCAGCATTGACTTCATATGAAATCCAACAGCACAATGCACTCATGACGTCAAGGGGAACTCCCCTCTTTAGAGTCGTCTTTGAATACCCAAAATTACATAAGATAAAATTACCTATTTAATAGAAGATCAAAGACCAACAACTAAGACTGAAATAGTGAAAGACAAATTCATGAACCTCAATTTAAAAAACTACCATCACTCAAATTCTGAACCATATTCCAGCCAATGGTCACTTTCCCCTTTGGTTTCTCTTTCCTCATTTCTGTATTTCCGGTCTCTCTTTTTTTCTTTTATTTTTTATAAGTATTTCTGGTCTCTTTCTTATAACTAACTAACTTCCCACATCTGGCAAGAGCCTTGTAACTCAACTGGTTGGAACCTCTTGGTGTATCCATGACATCCAGGGTTCAAATTCCTCCCCTGTTGTATCTATCGTATTATCAAAAAAAAAAAAAACTTCACGCATCTATCCACACAGGTTCTTTTATCTCCTATGCATGTAAGTGTCAAAAGCCTTGTAACTCAATTGGCTAGCACCTATTGGTGTTTTCAACGGAGACATTTAAAGTTCAAATCCCCCTCCTGTAACTATCAAATTATCACCCAAAAAAAAAACCACAAGCATCTCGTGCT
The DNA here is from genome assembly GCF_001633185.2 of Quercus lobata. Taxonomy (NCBI): domain Eukaryota; kingdom Viridiplantae; phylum Streptophyta; class Magnoliopsida; order Fagales; family Fagaceae; genus Quercus; species Quercus lobata. Next base: position 908,633 of record NC_044915.1, on the reverse strand, counting down.
CAATTTAATGCAAAAATCAACTGTATAATGCCAAAATGGAATGTTGGTTTGGATTTTGGGCTCATTCAAGAAACTATGTATGAAATCAATGCAAGTGAGCCTGCAAGAAATGTAACATAACCAATAGAAAAATGCCTAACAATTATTCAAATGGAAAACTAAGAAGCAGTGAGCCTGCAAGAAATGTAACATAACCAATAGAAAAATGCCTACCAGTTATTCAAATGGAAAACTAAGAAGCTTCTATTTTGTGTTAGTGTTTTTGCCACCAAAAAAAAATCCATGTACACAATCTTGATGGTTGATACTAATAATTAAACAAAAAAAAAAATGCAAATCCAATGAAATATTGTAGATGTGGATATGGCATAATATGAACTAAGAAATTGACCAAATAATCAAAGATCATAGCTTTTTGAACCCGTTTGCAACTGCATACACATACACATGCCTTATAAAAGCCGAAAGGGTATCTAAAAAAATCACTAAATCTTCAAATAAAGTAACCCAATAAACAACAGAACTGCCATAAAAATTAAATCCAAAAAATAATAATAATTTTGAGCAAAATAAACAGATAAGAATTAAAATATTATATTCTAAAAAGAAAAAGAAAAAGAAAATTAAATTATATACCTGCCCAGACCAAAGAGACTCATAGCTAGTGCGAGAGATTAGAGATGTTGTTGAGGCTTGATTGAAAAAGAATGTGATTGCACAGTCACTGACACTACCCTTCTTTCTGGTTTCTGGTTTGGTAAAATTTGGGTGATATTTCAAACTGGTCCCTCAATATATTCTTATTTTACGTGGGGGGCCCCAGAGAATGTGATGCGATATCATGCAATGGTTGACCACCTGACTCCTTGTACTGTTTGTCTTTGTCCTACCGTACTTTACTGTAAGCAAAAATATGTACATGTTTTGCAAGAATGAAGAGAGTAAACATACCAGAAAAAAGAGAGTTTTTGCACAAAAGTATCTGCATTTTTTTTTTCTTTTTTAGCCTTCAAAACTAAGAAGGGAAATCATGGCAAGCAGGCTGGTTGGGTTCTAATCGGGTTTGGATGAAAAATTGGTGATCCTAAACGGGTTGGGCTACGACTTTTTTTTTTTTTTTTTTTGAGAAAATGTTGGGCTACGACTTGACTAGTATTTTTCACCTTCAAAAAAATAAAAATAACTGTTTGGAATCAACTTATAAGTTTAGCTAATTCGCAGAGAAAAAAAAAAAAAAATTATAAGTTTAGTTTTTAGTTTCTTTTTTTAATCTTTTATGTACAGTTTTTTAAAACCTCACTTTTTTCTTTTTTCTCACTTTTTTTATAAATTTTTTCAAGTTACAAATATACTTTACCATACTTTCGGCAAAAAAGTTAAATAAATATCCCCAAAATGTTGAAAATAACAACATGATAAATAATATATAAATTTTTAGCTTTACAAAATTCACCAAATGATATCATCACCATAAAAGTTAGGTGATTTTCCATTAAATGCCCAAAAGAATGTAGTTTTGAGTTTTTTTTTTTTTTTTTTTCATACATAAAAAAAAAAACTATGGATTTTTTATTATTAAAAATTAAATAAATAAATAAACAAAAATTTTAAAAGAAATTAATAAGTCTCCATAATTCTAGTATCATTATAGGGCGACAACGATGCATTCCTTTAACTCTCATTCTCTTAGATATAGATTTTGTTCCTCTTTGAGACAATAAAAGAGATTAACTCACTTGCAGCAAATAAGACTAACAATAGCAATTATCTTATGAGTTTAATTGCAAAAAAAAAAAAAAAAAAAAAAAGAAGGATTTAAGCCAATATTTTTAACCTTTTAGCACACCGAACGATATAAAGATGTTTCAAACTAAATTACTTGATGCGATCAAATTTATATTGTAAACTCAATTTCTATAATCTTATTGCTTTGTGGTCAAAGTCAAACTATAAAGAAACTTTTTTGCGGCTGCTATTTGCTTTAATGTTGTCATTATCTTTGATGGATGACATTATATTACCTTTACATGATTAGCATTTGTAGGTATTTGCTCGATCCTATGATATGATTTTTTTTTTTTTTTTTTAAAAAAAAATTTAAAGGGCTAGGTCATGGGTCACAAGGGTTGACCCAACCCGACTTGGAAAAAAAAAACCTTATCAAGATACTGGTCAACTCCAGGTTTGAACCAACCTGGCTAGTCAGATCAATAACCCAGTGAATTGGTACCTAAACTAGTCTAGTTATCTAATTTTTTTTTTTTTTTGTAAACCAACGCTGAAATAGATTAAGTACTAATAAGTCTGTTACAATAAAATTCGGCTTTGTCAAAAGCTAGCAAATCCTCCACCACAGGTGGTGGGTAACTAGTTATCTAATTGAATCACTTATACATTTGATTCGGTAAAACCCAATAAAAGTGTAAAATTAAATGGCTAAAGTTATACAAAAGACTTAGACCTTAATGGCCTGTTTGGAAGTTTAAAAAAGAAGGGAGAGTAGAGTAGAAGGAGGGAAAGTAATTCAATTACCTTGTTTGAAAATTTTATAAGGAAGGAGGAGGAGGAGTTTGAAGGGGTTTGGAGGGGTTTTAACCACCTCTAACCCTTCATTTTTAATTCCCCCAAATTGGAGAAATTTGGGGGGAGAGTAGAGTAGATAAATTATTGACTAGATGAATTTCCCAATTTACCCTTTCTAAATTAATAATAGACCAATGTTGCAAGTCCATTTTCAAATAGGGGTAAATTTGTCTATTTTAATCATTTCCTCTCATCTTCATCCTAATTTTTAAAATATCCAAATAAGGGGAAGAACTAATTACTCCCTTCCCCCTTATTAATTTTAGAAATATTCAAACAAGGTGGAGGGGAATCATTCCCCTGTACTCTCCTCCCCACTACTCTCCTCTACTCTCCTTCCTCTCTAAACTTCCAAACAGGCCATAACTAAGATTAAACATTCAAATCTTTTAACGCTCTTTCTAACAAAATGTAGTTACTGTTGCAGCACTTTCTAGAACAAGAATTGCCCCCACAGCTTAAGGCAAACGGACGTTCGTGAATCTTGTTTGACCCTAATCGTTTTGATATAATTCAAAACATTTGTTAACAAATTTTTTTTAATCTCTAACAAATATATATAATATATATATACACACACGTAACAGTTGCATTGCATGAACAGCCTTTTGTTAAATGTTCAGAGATATTCATGGAATACCAATGGACAAGAACATATTTTGCAAAATCTCTCTATCTTTTGCTTCTCTCTGAGTGTTTTTTTTTTTTTTTTTATAAAAAAAATGGCAACTTTGGGTCCCAGAAAAGTTACAGAAATAGCAAAAGTTCACCCTTACAACATTGATGATGATGATGACCCTCACCTCCATGAAACGCGACCAAACGAAGCTCAAGCTGGTAGGATATATAGAGTTGGTTTCGTTTTAGCTGCCGTATTGGGTGTATTAACCAGTGTTGGCTGCTTGGTCGTCACCATTATGTGGTTCACGCTGAGACCACGAAGCCCTACGCTCTGGTTCAACTCTCTATCCATACCCACCTTCGTCTCCTCCAACTCTTCGTTAACAGCCAAATATGATGTGGGTTTCACCTTCAAGAACCCAAACCAGATTTGGAACATTGTGTTAGGAGGGATTGAGGTCATCATATTCTACAAAAAGCCGTATACTCTTGCGACCACAACTGTTAATAAGGCCATCCATTTGGGGATGGAGAAAGAGAAATTGGTGGAAGCAAAGTTTGAGGAGGGAGAGCAATGGTACTGGGGAGAGTCGATACTTGAAGAGATAAGGAGGGATTTTAAAGATGGGAATGTGAGCTTCCATCTCAACATAAGAGCTTCGGTTGCATGCCATGGTTCAAGGTGGGCGTTTTCGTCGTGGAGAGAAAATGGAGCTAGCGCTGTTGTATACTCTTGTGTGCATCTCAAAGTTGCCTTCAATGCCACCACTGGTGATGGAAACTTACTAGGTTTTCTGCCTAGGCAATGCTATTTACGTTGATGGTAATCTTATATTACACCCGGTCCCTAATGCTGTTTTTTGTTTTTCACGAAAAATCATGGAGAAACAAAAATTCGAAAATATCTTAATTTTCTATGTGTGGGATTTTTTTTTTTTCCAATTTTTTTGAGTATGAAGTCTTATACAATAAGAAAATTATGAAGGGAAATATTATTCTCCATTTTATTTTAGAAAAACATTTTACTATAGACATAAATAAGAACGGATTGAGTTTGTAGTTTGAGATTGCGTTGATCGTATTCAACTCAACATAAGATTTCTGGCCTACTCTACTCTACTCTACTCTCTTTCAATCCAAAGATTCCAAACTGACCATTACTTGTGCGGCACTTCACCCAACCAAGGTGTTATACAAAGAGTAATGTTTATTTTACACTAGTTTTTTGAATTGAAATCGTGACTTGAAATCACGATTTTAGTGCAAATAATGTGTGTACGGTTGTTTGCAACAACCGCTATGTACTAGTATTTATCCTTATATAAATATTTAGCTAGCTCTTGTGATAATTAGTGACAACCTAAACTTTATATTTTTAAGAGAGAATTATTTTGGTGCATTTGCGGCTTAGGTGTTAGGAGTGTCTTTGTACTATTTTTGTAATCTCCCTAAATTCTTAGTGAAATTTTTTTTTCATTGTCACCTATGGACATAGATCCATGGCAAACCACATAAATCCCTAGTTTTCTATCCTTTGCATGTGGTTGTGTCTATTTTACTTTTTAATTTTCTTCAATCATATTATTTGTTTGTGAGAACTTTCTTAAAAACCCGTAATAGTTTTTACAATTAAGCTTAAGTGGGAGTTTTTCTAGTGATCCTTTGGTGCAATAAAAGGAACTAAAAAAAATGTTGTGTCTTTTTAATACAATATTCTTTCTTAGAATGTTTATGTCCCATAAAAGTGAAAATCTATCTTGAAAGTAATTTTTTCATATATAGAGTGAACATGCATAGTTAGAGAAAACGTTTTTTATCCATGCTTTTTTATCTGGCTCCATCCAAGAGTGAAGAAAGCTTATTATCTTTTAAACTCTAATAAGTATATAATTAGTATATAATTGTTGTTTAGTTTAATATTAAAAAAATACATTAAATATATATATATATATATATATAAACTTCGTAATTCAAATAAAAAATATACTTGATAACAATATTTCATAAAATGAAGTTCATCTATTATGATCTGCGTGGTAAAGATTTTTTAAAAATTCATTTGCAATATAATCCAAATAATCTACCAACTTGAATAAGAATATCTAATAGAACCAATAAAATCTTCCAAGCCATAAATGATCCAAAAAATTTAACCAATACAACTACAAGAGCAATTTCTATTATAAAATATGAAATCAAATAAACAAAAAGGTACATTATCTTTATAACAATTGCCCCCAGCTAGCCAATTCTTGTTTTAAAAGAAGACTCTTCTGCCAACTCAAATTTTTGGGGGGGGAGTTGGCCGCATGGGGGTATATGTCTATTCAATGAACGATTAAACTGTGTGAAAAGTTTTGTTTAGAAAATGCTAGTCTAAATCTCTAAGATCCTGTTTGAGACTCCACACCAAAGTTTGAGTAATTCCTCCTCCTCGAATATGAAAGCTTGTGAGTAATTCCCCCTCCTCGAATATGAATTTCACAATGATGTTATGCTAATTAAAAACCTGACTATCAACTACCAAGCTATAACAATTCCTATGCAGACTTCGTGTGAAGAATGTACAGCAATGGTATCCTTGACAATCAACTACCAAGCTTGCTCTTCACAATCAGCCACTTCCTGTCATTATAAGTTTATAACTGAGTCAAAAACCCTGTAACTTTGCTAGTTAACACATGTACGCTTAGGAGAATCTAATAAATCTTATTTGCCTTAAAATTTCTATCACTCTAGAGGGCATAAGCAGATTTGGAAGTTGTATTTTCTGGACCACTAGTCATGATTACTCTGTTACTATTCTTGATGTGTGCCTGCCAACTGATAATAAGCAGTTGATCAGTTTATTTTTTAAATGAGTATGCGGTTACAGGTAAGCCTCTCTCTCACATATATAAAAGTAGTAAGGTCTATCGCCTATTGTTACTATCTTGTGAATTGAATTCATATTACTTCTACAGCATTTTGTATATTAATGGTGCTTCTTGGCTCTCGTTTAAAATTTTTTTAAAAAAAAAAAAAAAAAAAAAAAAAAAAAAGGACACAAGCATTTGAACTCATTTTATCACAGTAATTCATGGTCATTATCCAACCCTCTTAATCCTGCATTGGTTTTCAAAACAAACAAATTTTTCCACCAAACTAGGTTCGAGAAATTTCCTCCAAACCATGGGTGGCACCCTCTAAAATAACCACGTGTCATTATGTGATTCTTACATGACTTTTTAATAAGTTAAACAAAGTAGCCTTAGTTAACCTCCAAACTGTAGATGAGACAGCCTCCTCAACCCAGGGTGAAACCACCGTGCTTAAGTATCCATTTGCCTCAGCTTAATTTATTCTACAAAGGGCATGTATAGCTTTTTAAAGCATCAACTTTTTCAAGGTACAACTGTAATTTATTAATTTTCAAGGTACAACTAAATAAGATGATGAAAATGAGCTCATCCAAACACACACTTGGAATAAATCCCACTACCCAAACCATCCTAAACGACATCTCATCATCATCACAACCATCACCTCAAAACCTCTGAGAGTCTTTCTTTTCCTCACATGTTTGATAGGGGAGATGAGACTTTCTTAACTCATGCCCAAATTGGTTTTCAGCTCTAATCCATTCCATGCCAGCATCCGTTCTCACCAATACCATCACATTTCCTCTTGAGCACGTGCATTCCCCAATCAAACATTAAATAAAAACTTTCTTAACTCGTGCCCAAATCGGTTTTCAGCTCTAATCCAATCCATGCCAGCATTTTCCTTTTTAAGTCTTGAGCACGTGCATTCCCCAATCAAACATTAAATAAAGACTTTTGGTCTGTTTGGGTTGAGGGGGAGGGAGGGAGAGTAGAGTAGAGTAGAGTTGGACTAAAATTAGCCTATTTTCAGCCAACTCTACTCTACTCCCCCTCCACTCCCTCTCCCTACCCCCCTCAATCCAAACGGGCCATTTCTTAACAATTTCAAAAGATATCCCCCACATCTTCTAAAAGGTTAAGTGGACTGATGGGTGGGTCATAGTAATGATTATAATGATCCTTTTTTTTTCCTTTTTTTGGTATTCTTTTCAATTCTTAGACGTCTAGAGGGTCCGAGACACCAAATTTGAAACACTCCTCTTCCCCCACCCCGCGCCCTCTCACACCACTACTGCATTCACTCTTTTTTTTTTTTTTTTGGGTTATTCAGATTCAGATTACCAGTTTATATACCAATGATCTAACCTAAGTTAATGGTTGAATTTGAAATTCAGGGGGAATGGAGTCATGCTACTTAACTTGGTGACTGTAGGGTACTTGAGTGAAAGCCTTGAGATGTGTTAAACAGGACTGCTGTGCTCCATTGAGTCTATTGGTTGAGTTAATGGATGCAACTAGACTGGAAAGAGTCTGAGTCAAGAAGCTTAGGGATGCAACTTTGGATGCTATCAAAGGAGGTAGCCCAAATAAGGATTTGGATGAGTTAGTGAAGTGGCTAGATGACATCAAAATATGAAAGGCAAGCGATTTTTTTTCTTCATTTCTTTTTGGAACTTTGGGAATGATTGCATGCACTCTTGGTGGCAGGTGAATGGACCTTAAAACGAGAGAGAGGAGGAGGACACGAAAGCAGAATGTGATAAGACTTAACAGCGGTTATTCTATCAAGTCTACTAAAATGTCATGCGAGAATTACATGCCCCAGTAACACACAGTTTATTTTAGAGAGTGCCAACTAGCAGTTTGGACAAAATTTCTCCAACCCAGTTTGGAGAAATTTTTTTCCTTTCAAAATTACAAAATCAACATTGGACCAAACACTTAAAAATGACCACACAACACACAAAAGGACAAGACCAAGGTCATAGGTCACCAATGACAAAACCACTTTGGATATACCATAACCACTTCCATCTGACACACTATCAACAAATATCCGCACCACCATTTTTTTTTAACACATCCACTCTCTCATTGCTAGTTGGATGGCTGCCCCCATCACCACTGCATTCACTCTTCCAACCAGCTATGTAGACCCACACCTCACCAATTCCAGAAACACATTTACAAAATCATTGCTTTAAGTTCAAGGAAGTACAGGAAGACAACCATTGACACCTTTTAGCAGAGGAAATTGGTTGAGGAGATAATCATCAAAATCAATGCGTAAAGTTATCTGTAGAAATGGAGAACATGAATCAAAGGTTTTCCTGAGAACATGGTAGGCATAGAAGGTCCGGGTTTAATGGAGCAAATCTTGACCATGTCTTTTTAATTCTGGTTTATAACTTGCAGCGAAGAATGCAGCTCACACCCTGAAGATTCTAACTGGGTTTAATAGAGCTGTTGGGGGTCAGTTCCAGGTATCAGATAAAGCATTTTGTTGATAATCTACAGGGTTATCTTGGAGAGAGAGAGAGAGGAGATCTTGTTTATGGGCAGATTGGTTAAATTTAAATTGTAAAATCTTATATTGTGACATTCAAAATGTGAATTGTGAATTGTTGGGTGAATGAATTAGGTCTGATCTGAATTTTGCTATGCTAGTTTACTGATTGAGAATTTACCTATGTGATATGTTTAAAATACAAATACAACTAAGAATATGAGTCACACAAATAAATAAATATCCAGGAATCCAATCCACAACTGGTGGCTGTAGTCGATGTATGGATCTTTGTCATATCACTTTCACTTTCACTTGGTTCATAGAATCCAAAATATATTGAAAGAATTGATAGTAGGCATTAGATTTGGGGTGATAACAACTGAGTTTTCAAACGTCCCTTTGACACCACCACACTGTCGTCACCTCTATCATAATTCACTAACCATCACCACCACCATTATGGTAATGACAACCCACTACAATCATTTCCAACACCCAATCACATCATAGGAATAATAAATCACTATGAATACAACTCTGATAAAAAGAAAAAGTCATCAAAATCAACCCATAACTTCTTTCAAAATGTCACCAATTGTAACCCATTCTTATTATCAAAATCACAAACCACTGCCTCCAAGAATTTTGAAGTTCAATTGGTCAGAGCACCGCCCTGTCCAGGCGGAAGTTGCGGGTTCGAGCCCCCTTAGTCCTGACGGATCCAAATCCAATAAAAAAGAAAATACATCAATTCATCTTATCACCATAATTACCATCATCACCACCATGACTGCCACCTATTCATGTCATGTTCAGCTGTGATCACTGTACAACAAAGCAGGGTTTGCATAAAGGGTGGAAATAAGATAAACCCAGATATCAGCAGCTAGGTCTGCTTGGAATCGGTACCAAGCAGGCAACATAGAATCCCTAAGAATGAACACCTAGGGTCAACTGGAATCAGCACTAAGCTGTTGGAAAATTTTCAACTGAAGTTTGATTCATCATACAGTCTCCATACAATTACAATAGCATGCTTATATAGACTACTAGGACTAAACTCCAATCCTAACTAACTTGGATCAAAGCCAATTATTTACTAACGAAAACAACCTTAACTCTAGGAAATTAAATACAACAACCAAGCATAGTCCCAAAACTCTTAAGAAATTATATAAAATGCTAAAAACTTAATTAGATAAGAAGACCTAGAATAACAGTGAACAAACCAAGAGAAAAATATATTTGACTCTAAAATTATATAAACCAAATTAAAATAAAATTGTCTTTGCGCTCCTTGAATCACTTCAAATCTAAAAGTAGATTATTTTGGCTAAGTAAGAAGTTTCCTACTTTTCTAATGCATTTGCCAGGTATAGTTGTACTCAATACTCAAAACCATTAGCTAAAAATGTCTTCGGTAAACTAATTGGTGGGACCAAAATATAAGAACCTTTTAACAAACAACCACACTGTTCTTAACTCATCAAATCACTTTATTTTTAAAAAAAATTTCTCAAAGATATCAACTAAAAGAGGCCTAGTTTCAAACCAACTTAAGGAAGATCCTAAAGGGAGTAAAAAACGACAACCATAGAATTTCATTTTTTTTTTTTCATCTTAGCTTCTTCAAAACTATCATGGTAAAAATTATGGAAGTCAATATTGCCAAAAACTACAAGCAAGCGTATAAACACAAGAAACATTCACATCAATAGCACTGTAACAATATCTACAAAACAAGGAGGAATTAATAGTTGAAAAACTCTGAAAAGAGCGTAAGACAGTTCCAAGACACCCCCACCCCTCCCCAACCAAAAAAAAGGAAAGAAAAAAATATATAAGAATCATATGATAAATCAACCTAAACCACTTAGTAGCACCAATGCTATATTCACAAGAAAATATTAATATTTTCAAAATTACAACAAACTCAATTTGCATTTGTTAGCTAACCTTTGCGAGGGTGGAAGAAGCGACCACCAAATGTTCCTAAACTTTCTGAAATAGACCTAGTAAAGGCTGGCAGCTTGCTGTTCCTGTCAAATAAATCAAACTCTTTGTCCGAGCAACATTTCTGCTTAAAGCTAGAGAATCTTCTATATGCTTCTGTTTGCAGACCAGAGATGCGAGGTGCAATGTTATTCCAGCCATCCCCTACAATATCTTTCGTGACAAGACCACTAGAACGGGCTAATTCCATTGCACCACTTCCTGTAGCCATAACAGCTAGGAAAAGAATGTATTGATCAAGCTTTTGCACTCAAGAATCAATACTACAATCCTTCACTCAGACAGACACATGCAAACATTAATATCAACAAGGTACACATTCACAACTGAAAATCCAGGCAGATTAAACATGATGTGTTTATGTTTCCCAAAATGCATAAGAACAGCGTGAATCATCCTTATATGCAAAGCAACTGATAGAAAATGTAGCATGGGAAATGGTTAAATTACAAATTGAATACCATACCATTGTAAGGAACTTCATAGAGGCCATTTGCAGGTAGGCCAATGCCAAAACCAACCAGAGTTATACCAACGCAAAATCCAACACCACAGCCTGAGCCAACATAACCAATTGCCTCAGGGCCAAAACCAGGGCCCCATCCAACACCACAACCAATGCCTATTCCCATGCCCCAAAAGGCTCCAGATGTTGGATGCACAGGGTTCCATCTTTCATATCTCCTGAATACCCCTTTAATAATCATTAGGACCTGAGATGGAAGATAACAAGGAGATGTGGTTGACAAGAATTTTTCGAAGAACAATAACGTGTATTCAATAATATAAAAATCAGTGTTACATCAATTCCACATCTATTACTCAGTCATATGAACTAATCATGTGGTTATTTTTAAGGTCCTAGAATCATATGAAAAAACGTGTGTCTAAAAGGGTGACTTAACTTTAATTTTGTAAAGCAAAATGAAATAAACCGCTATTGCAATTTATAGAAATTGCACTTATTTCCTTTTTGATAAGCAAGCAAAAAAAATTCATTGCTCAAATTGTACTGACAAAATTGACAAATTCTCTACTGACTTAGCCCTTGATATAAGTGGGCATATTAAAGCAACAATGACACCCATCAATTAATTTTTCAACCATTTTTCATACTTCCATTCAAAAACTTTAGTGCAATTTGATGCATGAGCTTCAAACTTTCCATTACATATGCTCCACTTAAAATGTACTAGCAAAACGTAAAGTACAAAAAAAAAATGAAAATTAGGCTAAGAATAAAGAATAAACAACCAAAGCACATAATACCCAGAAACAGAAAAAAGAAGTAAGTTAAAATTAGAGGTCGTAGTCGTAGATTACCGTAAAATTGTGGTTCTGCAGATTTTGTCTTTCTCCTGGTCCGGCTCTGCAGATTTTGTTGCTGAGGCTGTAAACAATTGTACACTGTGACCCAAATTTTCAGCGTCAGTGGTATATGGGCTTTCCACAAAAAAGGCCTACTTCGGTTGCCTTGTTTACCCACAACCACAAGCCCAACCTAGAACTGCATTGCACTGGTATTAATATTATTGAGATGTTCAAGTCCACTCTCGACCCAAACAAGAAGAAGTTCAAGCCCAACTTACTTAAGCTTTTGATGGGATTAGGCAGATAAGACCGACTCTTCCTCGCTCAAAACCAAGATTATAACAGATATGGTAATTTCCATTACTGGAAATAAAAAATTTATAATAGAATAACTAAACCTTTGTTTTGCGCAAAAATATCATGACTTGAGGCTGTGAAATTTTCACATGTCATATGACCGACTCCTTTTCGCACAAAAGCTTTCCCTTAAGTGTTTTAGGCATCAAAAGACTTTCACTGAACTCTTTTTTTGCAAAAATTTCGACCTCTTATTTTGCGTGAAAATCATGACCCCCAGCATCTTGAATTTTTTGTACTTAATGAGATAAGAGTCAAGACTCCTTTTCGCTCGAAGACTAGACTATGCCTCATATAGACTTCCACCGAGTTCTCTCTTCTTCTTTTTTTCTTCTTTTTTTTTCGCAATTAATTTGCGCTAAAATCATGACCCAAGTGTCAGGAATTTTCGAGCATAATAAGACTTAACTACTTTTCACTCGAAAACTATGCCTTAGTGTTTTGGGCATGAAAGACTTCCACCGTGCTCTTTTGTTTCTTTTTGCAAAAATTCATGCCTCTTATATTGCGCAAAAATCATGATGAGATTGCGCCCACCCACCCCCAAACTTCCCAATCAGAGTTTTGGCAATTAATCTATGCGAGTGAGTGGGGTTGTGTTGGTGCCTCTTTAGAGATATTGGAGATTCTTATCATCCTTGATTTAAGTTCGAAGGCTAGGTTATATGATTGGTATGATGTTAGACATCTAACCCACCTAATAAACTAATCTTTTAGACTGTGATGACCAATAATTATATCATATCATTCAAGAGTTTCGCATGATTGATGTCCTTATTTTCTTTTTTTGTTGTAGGTACTATGTTTACTTATGGGCAAACAAACAGTATGCATGGCTTGTTTACTAAGTAAGGGTTTTATAATCTTTTACGGTGTGTTTGGTAAAGTAGATTTTAGGGAGGATAGAAAAAAAAAAGGAAAAAAATGAAGAGAAAAAACTTTTTGAAGAATGTTTGATTGGAAGAGAGACAAAGAAAAATGATGGTGGGATCCATGTGTTTTCTTGCGCATGAACTTATTAGTCCAATACATTGCTGCTTTTTTTTTTTTTTGGGCCTGGATGTTGGCTTCTTCTTTCTTTTATTTTTCTTTTTCTTTTCTTTTTTTCTTGGACGTTGCTTCTTTTTTTTTTTTTTTTCCTGGGGCAGGCTTTGTCCAATGTTGCTCTTCTTCTCCTTCTTTTTTCTTTGCTTTCTTTATGTTTTTTTGTTTTTTTTTTTTTTTTTTTTGTGTGTAGGCATGATTTTTTTTTCTAGATGTGATTTTTATTTTTTAATAAATTTGGGTGATTGCATTTTTTTTAATTGCGCATCATTTTTTAATAAGGGTATATGAGTAAATTTACACAAACTCACTTTTCTCATTCCTCCACTTTTCCACTCCCAACTAAATAAAAATGAGGGAAATTAAAATATTTTCTATTCTCCTACTTTTCTACCCTCCCATCATTTTCTATCATCTCACTTTTCCACCCCTCCAACCAAACAGACCCTTAGTGCAAGATTTATTCAAAATAATTCAAAGGATACTTCATGGAAAAAAAAAATGTGCAACTACATAATCTAAAATTGATTTTCGGGACAAAATGGGCTTCTGCCCTTTTCGGGTAAATTAATTAGCTTTATACCTTCTTTCCCAAACTAAATAGGGAAATGCCCCTCTTTTAAAACTCGATTTATGATAAATCGAGTTAGACCCTATAATGACGTTTTTTAAGATCTATAGTGACGTTTTTTAACTCGATCTCAATGAAATCGAGTTATAGGTAAAAAAATTGCCTATAACTCGATTTTATTGAAATTGAGTTAAAAAACGTCACTATAGGTCTTAAAAACGCCACTATAGCGTTTCAAAAAAAAATTTCTAACTCGATTTATCATAAATCGAGTTTTAAAAGAGGAGCATTTCCCTATTTAGTTTGGAAAAGATGGTATAAAGCTAATTAATTTGCTTGAAAAAGGCAGAAGCCCACTTTGTCCTTGATTTTCGTAACAACTTTTTTTTTTTAATGAAATTTGTTGGAATTTGGGAGTAAATAAATTTTATAATTCATTATTCTACATTAGGGTGTGGATCAAGCTCTTTGCTTGCAAATCAGTCCAACATGGAGATCTATAAAGATGTAATAAATGATTTAGCTAGTTCGAATTTTGGTTATTTGCTGAAGAACAAAGTTTCTCTCCAAACTAGTTTAGAGAGATATCTTTCAAACTTATCATATATTTTTATATTGAGTTTGAATTTTGAAAATCTAACTGTTGGATTGCAAGTTCTTATTATATCATTCGTGCCTACAAAATTTCAAGAAGATCAAAAATTAATTGCTATGTCATCAAACAAATGTTAAAATTTCAAGTTTTTGTGTTCTAAAATTGTGTATAAAAAATAAATATATCATTCGATTTGAACGGAGTTTGATATGCATGTTAAGAATATAAGGAACATGAAATGTAACGGTAAGATTTTCAAAATTCACACCTGATACTTTGTTCTTTGCTGAATTATCAAGCTCACCCATTCATTTTATATTTCATATTTTGAGTAGTACGTTTGGGCTACTGTTGAGGTGGTGTGTGTAAAAAGTGTATTTAAATTTGATACTAGTGTTTAGTGACTGATAAAAGATTCGAAATTTGTAAACTTTCATGTTAGTTGTAGTCTTCTAGGATTTTTTTTTTTTTTTTTTTCCTATTGATTTGTTGAAAATTAGCTAATAATGAAGTTTTAGTGTTTGTCTACGAGAGAATATTTAATTCAACTCATATTTGATATTAACTTTTTTTAGAGAATAATCATTAAACTTTGGTGGGGGCTTTGCAAAGGGTGAAGCTTTTTGGGTGTGTGACCAATGTCACGAGTCTAACCAGTAATAGAATTCTCCCTATTTCAAAAATTGTTCATTTTGTCCATTTTATGATTCAAATTTTTATTTTTTGAATATGACAGCTTACATATAGATTGCCACGTCATTTAGAATTTCAAATGATATAACAAGTTATATACTTTTAGAGTTGTAAAATTTAATATAGACCATACTATATATCCTATATTTTAAAGTTATTGTTAATTTGATCCATATTATTTTTAACTAGCAATCAATTTAATTCTTACTATCAAGTGATTAACGAAAATTGATTGTAAGTTAAAAATAATATAGACCAAATTGATGCCAATGCATGCATTTGAGTATTTAGAAAATACTGTTTCCTTTTACATGGAAACAGAAAGGCAACAAAAAAAAAAAAAAAAAAAAAAAAACCTTTGATACTTGCTTGGCCATTATTCAATCAATCAAATTCCTGCCTTGGCCTGTAGTGCTTGTATCTGCACCTTTGGTAGCCTTGGAATCAAGTTTAGCATAACAAAAAGGATTCCTGCAGTGATTAACATATCGATTAGTAAGTCTAAAATAGTACATAAATTTTTGTTTTTTTTTAGCAAGTAGAAAGCTAAGTGAAAACACGTATCTACAGTAGCTTCATGCAAACATAATAAGTAGGGTGTACGAATAATGCTTAAAAGCTCATATATTTGTATGACAGTCCAATTGGTCTCTTCTTTTAACAGGGCGGGGGGGTTAGTATGTTTTTATCTGAAACACAAAATCAAAAGATTTTAATAGCCAAAGTAATCAATCAAACATTGGAAATAGGTAAAGACTTGGGGATTGAGATGAAGATCTACTTTAGAGAGGATCGGTGATTGTCTTTATAATCACTTTTCAAAGTACATTATTATAAACTTGAAAACCGAACATTCCTAACGTTAAAAGTGGTCTAATCTCCTACATGTCCTTCATGTTTTCTAGGGCCTCTTATAAATTTGTTTGTTTGTCTTTTTTTTTACTATATTTTCTGTTCCCCTTGAAAAAGAAAGAGATTCAGGTTTTTTTTTTTTTTTTTTAATTTTTTTTTGAAAACTTCATCATTATGCTTACCTTGTCAACTACAAGCACAGCTTAATTAATCATCAATATAAAAGGCCCTAACTGAAAGGTTTGCATTCCAAATATTAAGATAAGCCCCACCCCAAAAAAGATAAAGAATTAAGATGAACAATAAGCTTAATTAAGAACTAAAAATTTTAAACGATTTGAATTAAAATACTTTCAATCAAACAAACATCATTGGAAATGTTCTAGTAAGTAAGCTCATAAAAAAATGATACTAGTCCCTGATTCTTACAAGTCACATGGATGGATGGGATGGGATGGGATGTGTGTCCCATTTTAATGAAATAGTAATAAATTACTTTCATATCTTATCACTGTTGTTTCTTTTACAAATACACATAGAGAGGAGATAAAGAGAGATGAAAAAAATAGCAAAGTGGCATTTAAAGTAATGATTTTTTTGAATTTGCCTCGTAAGCAAACTAATTGGAGTGAGGAGGGAAGTGGCTTTGGACCTTGACTATGCTTTTCTTGCTTAAGAAGATCTTGTAAGAGAACCCTCTTTATCTAAAGCTTGGCACTCTAAATATTGACACGTGGCAGAGACCCAGTTAAGAGAAAGAGAGAGAGACAAAGAGAGATATCAGTGTCAAAAGAACACTGTTGGTGGCAGTCAGAGAGAGAGAGAGAGAAATATAGGATATTGAGTTGGTTTGGTTGTCCCTCTATTCCAAGCATTCTTTGCTTAAAGAGAGGTTAGCCCCAGGAATAAAGCTAAGGACAAGGGCAGTAGTGGGTTAAAGTTAAAGCCACCTCTCTCTCTCTCTCTCTCTTTCACTTGCCCACATTGCCAAAGCACCCTCCACAGTCCCACACTTCATACTCAACCATTGCTGACAACCGACAATAGCCAGTAATAATCTCGATCTCTCTCTGTTTTTTTTTTTTTTTTTTTTTTAAATTACCTACATACTCTCTTCCCAAGAGAGACAACCCCAAGCGTATAGTCACCGGTCATAGCCGGTAGTCAGTGGCCAAGTGTCTGCTTACCGTACTATTTTTCTTCTGACTCTGAAGGTCTGACCACGTTAAGGAGGTCTGGTTTTACTCTGACCATGCTTACTCAGGTTATAGTAAAAATTGGACAATATATTTACACACATCTCGGGAACCAAATACCTTTTAATAGTAAATTAACGGTGTATAAATGCTCGTAAGATGCGGAAAACGGAAAGGGTTGGAGTTTAAGTCTCAAATAGGGAGTTTCATACACATATATACTTAGATTATATTAGAGTAAAATTTCTATCTAGTATCAAAAAACACCTTTAAATAGTATTGTTACGTTTTAATAATAATTTTATAACAAAACTTAAATGGTAAAATGTTAGTAGTTTTTATTTAAATTTTTACCTATATTATCAATTTATTACTTGATAAACTTTGCTGTGAAATTATTGAAAAAATATTCCTATAACTTTTAGGGTCTGTTTGATAGAGGAATTTGAGTAATGTTGTTTATATTTTTTTGAAATAAATGTGAATGAAAAAACATGTAAAAATATGTGTAATATTATTTAAAAACTAAAAACATATTACTAAGATTCCTTACCAAACATGCCCTTAGAACATCTTTCTGTTATACATAATACATGGAAGATTTTGCTACATTCCAATTTGGATTTTTGAATAGTGTTGATTCCTTGACCAGCGGCGGATCTAAGTAAGCTCACCCGTGCAATCTGATTGGACCATACGGTTTACGGATTGTACCTGGTGCAGTTGAGAGGATCAGATGACTTTGGCAGTAACTTTGGCTAAAGAAAGAACTACTCGTACCTAATTAGTCACGGTTGGTTGGTTCCTCCAATTTTCATGCTCTTTACAATGAATAGTTCTGGCTATGTCCATTAGTACACATGTAACATGCATATGTCATAATCTGTGCACAGTGAAACCTTTAAAGTTGTAATAATAGTGCCTGATGGAGATGGAGTGAGTACACATGATCAATATAGTACGAGCACAGCAGAATTGTTTATATAAATTTAAAGAGCAAATTTAAAGTTTCTCAAAAAAAAAAAAAAAAAAGAGCAAATTTAAAGACCTCCTTCAATTTTTTTTTTGGGTAACCGGGGAATGACCTCCTTCAATTGAACATAATAAAATATACCACGTGTATGAAGTTTGATACAGTTTATTAAGGTGTATTTTATATTAGCCCAGGGTTTTGTAAACATATATGTGAAGATGAGGATCCCTGATCCGATTTAAATGGGTAAACATATATGTAAGGATACACCTCAGACCTCGAGGACGAGTATTAACTGTGTGAGGCGCAAGAGGTTCAAACATCACAAAGGGAAGAAAGAAGACTCGGCACAAAATATGAGAAGGACGAAGGGAGAGGGGTGTAGAAGTCATTCCCTCCGCATTAAATACAAGACAATCACTCCTTTGCTCGTATTAATGAGAAAATGCCCATGAACAATGGTGACACAGCTAAGATTGCAAGGTAAAAACTTACTAGTATGTTCCGAATGAGAGAGAAGTCCTAGGAATGCAATCTCAGCCCTCCAAGTGTAGGATTAGGATGATTTGTGTTTAAATATAAAAGAAAAATTAAGATCCATATGGGGGGATCGAGAAAAATAGAGGAGAAGACTTTATAACCAAGAACTGAAATATTTATATAAGTGAGAAAGAAACACACATATATAAAATAGACATTCCTTGGGCCTGACCGAGGAGCCTCTTTTCTTCATAATTTGTTGCCCTAGTCATTTCATTTGCTTTTTTTTTTTAGAATCAATTTGCTTCTTATCTCATTGTGATTAACTTTAGCTTATTGAGTGATCAATATCCAACTTATTCTCTAACAAATCTATTGTGGTGGGCTTATTGGGCCACTGTCCGAGTCATTTTTGGTCAGTGGATCAAATTGCACCCTTACAATATATATATATATATATATATATATATATAATAGTTGCATTAACAATTAAAATACAAACATTTAACATTATCTTTTCTAAACACAAAAATTGTAATACAATTATGTATTTAAATCTACTCTTAAAACGAAAAAGAAAAAAAAAATGCTGATAGTGACTTCCATCTAAGAACTATTTTTATTTCCAGCCAAAGGCCCTGGAGTAAATTTATTGAAGCCAATGTTGGTAACTAAGCTGGTAA
Organism: Quercus lobata; assembly: GCF_001633185.2. Lineage (NCBI taxonomy): Eukaryota > Viridiplantae > Streptophyta > Magnoliopsida > Fagales > Fagaceae > Quercus > Quercus lobata. The sequence continues at coordinate 889,288 of NC_044915.1, read as the reverse complement.
CAAATCATTTGTGGCATCAACTTCATTATGCAATGTTGACATTGATGTTCTCTCGTTAGTTAGTTTGGAAATTATTAATGGCCATAAAAAGGCTATTGTACGTCAGAGATCATAGATGGATGCTTCAAGGAGCTACTTTAAATTGCATTGCAATCAACCTGAAAGGATGGAGTAAATATTTTATTAATCCCATGTATAGCTGTTGCTGTAAAGGTTTCGGATACAACTATTAATGGCTTTCTGACCCAATCATCTGCATGGCTAGTTCGGGAGAGAGAGAGAGAGAGATCTCCATGGCAAAGAATTGGGATGTTATTTTAGCTTTAGGCTACAGGAATTTCAAGTATTGGTCAAGATAATGAGGACCTTTTTGAAAAAAAAGCAATGCCAAAAAGTTTACAATTCATCAAGTTTAGAATGAGTGCATCGCATTCATTTTAGTTTGAATAATCTACTAGGTTTCATTTGCTAGCTAGTTGCACATGTGATGTGAGACCTTTAAGCACTTCTTTATTTTTATCTTTATTTATTTATCTTTGCTTGGCAAGCTTGGCTATGCTAATACATGCACATTTATTTTAAATGGGAAGAATAGAGGTGAGGCTAGATTCTAATATAGAAACCCTAATACTCTAACTTTTATTTTTATAGTAACTCTAGTACTTTTTTTTTTTTTAATTTTTAATTATAGACAATAGAATTTTAATATATAACGTCTGTTTTATGATGATTACTCTTTATCATAAAACTAAGATACCAATTAATTTTTGGTATAACCGAGATTCAATCCCTTATATATCTTATTTGGATAAATAAATAAAAAACTATTGCCTCAAAATGTTAAACAAACATGAGGAGAAAATAAAAATGTGAGAACCTAGAATATTGGATATTCGACTATCTGATGTTTAAGTTAGATTTCTCTCTTTTTTGTTATAAATATTTTATTTGTTAAACGAAAATTTAGCATTTTTTTTTCTTATTATTATAATTTATAAAAAAATACTAAACAATTTATTTTTAAGGAGAACTTCAACGGGAGTTCAAAAAAAAAAAAAAAAGGAGAACTTCAACGGCAATCCCACTAATGATAGTGGTCGGAAGCACTATTTTCACAACAATAAAACTTTAAATATGAAATTGATAAAAGTTAAAATTTAGGTATTAACATGATAATTACACCAAATTTAAATGTTATAAAATAGATTTTAACTATTTGTTTATAGTAATATACACTAGCCTCTTTTCACTATGCATATGTTTAAACTTGTTTTTTTTTTAATATATATTATTTTAAAGTTGTAACGCGTGTTTAGCAATTTTAAATTTTAATTAAACTATAACATTTTGAATTTGAAACCACAAGTAATTATAGTTTAGATATATACGCGTTCTAATTTACCGAATCAAGCAATGTAGCTTTTTTTCACAAGAACAATAAAATTTATCATCTAAAAAAAAGTAACATGAAATTTAACCATCTTTTTATAGTAGTATACACTAGCCACTTTCCACTATGCATATGTTCAAACTTCTTCTTTCTTTTCTTTTTTTTTTTTTCTTTTTAGAATACTAAGTATTTTTAACACACACACAAGGAGATGGAAGAAGTTTTTTAAAGAAACTTATAGTGGAGTATATCCAAAAAGGTCTAAGTCTTGGATACACAGCACATGCTTTAAACCTCTTTAACTCACACTCATTTTCCAATGTGGGATTAAACTTTATATATACGTGTTTGGTGATTTTAATTAAACTATAACATTTCGAAGTTGAAACTGCAAGTAATTATAATTTAACTAATTCCAGAATCAAGCAATGTGGTTATTTTTTGGAAATACAAAAACAATGGTCATTCTATTATAGATATAGGTTAGAATTTGAACATTTGTCAAGTGCTCATAATGATTACTCTTTATTAGTTGGCTAAGACATCAATAAATAACGTTGTCCAACCAAAAACCAAACCCAACAAATCCATTTAACCTTAAGTCACCCAAGCCTAAGATCATCACTCATTACAAATGCTAGGTCGATGGCGGGTCCTTACCGTCAAAACCGAACAATCTCGGGTGAAGTGGCAAGTTTTTCCCATTTGAAAACCTAATGAAACTAACTTGTTGAACTCTATAGACACCACTGTTCTTCATTGGACTTCGATACCACCATAAGTTGTTCAAGCTTCGTTTAAGAGATATAGAGAGATTTCTACCAAATTTGGTAAAATATTTTCCATAATTGGTGAGATTCCCACCAAATCAGCTGAGATCTCTCCTAGATTTGGCAAGAGTTCCACTAGGTCTAGTGGCACCAACAAAGTTTGCATTTCGTAAACCCACCATTTTTGGGTTAGTTGTCAAGTTCATATCAAACCTTTTTTGGGGTTGGATATCCCTACTATTAATGTTTTTATGGTGTAGGTAGGATTTGGATCCTTATTAATAGGCTTTACTAATATATATATATATATATATATAGTTCACTATACATTTGATGTAACTCTTTATGATATTACTCGAGCTTATAATTTTTTTATAGGATTAATGTTTTGGAAATCCAACTGATGGATTACATATTTTTGTTACTCTAAATATGTAAGACAAAAATATTGATATTACTTACTATTTAATCCAAAAAATTGTGTTTTGTAGATGATTTTAAAGTTAAAAAGCTTGAAATTTAAACATTTTATAATGAGATTGTTATTGATCTCCAATCATCCTAATATTTTGCAAGCACATAGATGATGTAATCTAATAATTGATTTGTGAAAATACTTTTTCAATGAAAAGTTATGGATTGGTGTAACTTCACAAAGAGTTCCACCTGTTGTAACTATATATACACATACACAAACCAATGTTTAAAAATCTTGACTCAACAAGCTAGTCCTATCGGTTCGTGTAAATTGAGTCCTAAATCAACTCGGTCCACTTAAGAGACAAAGAAAGAAAGAGTCACAAGCTAAGTGAAAGAGACAAATAAAATTAAAAAAAGCTTCTTCTTTTTTTTTTGCGTTGTTGATGAACAATATCTCATGAGTATATTGAGGTATTGTTCATTTGTTGTACTATGCAATACATTATTAAGTCTGCTGAGGTTTTTTTTTGGGTTGATTATGTAAAATTTTGACAGAATATAATATATGGCGAGCCTAGTAGGAATGCTCTAAGTAAGGGGAGTGAGAGTAGTAGTTGGATGTCTTATATGATTAAAATAAAGGGTAAAATTTAGGTACAATTACCTTAGGTAGAGTACATTACATTAAGTTCCTCAATTGAATTCAAACACTTGATTACTTTGAATTTAATTGCTATTGAAAAGATAACGCTACTTATTTCATATTAATCAAAACCAATAATCCTCCTTTTGTTTCAAAGTTAAAATCCTTTCAGGTATTTAGTGTGACGTGCAAGATTTATTAAGCATAAACCTCCAAAACCTTCGACTTAGCAACCAAACTGCCATTACCATTGGTTCCAATGGCCGGAATGTCAGCACCTGCCATTGGAACAGTGGCACCGATAGTCGAAATGACAGCTTTTACAATTTGAATTGTGGTTCCAGTGGTTGGACCGCTGGCACATGTCATCGAAGTAATGGCACCAGTGACCAAGTCACCAAATAAGGGAGGGGAGGGCCACTATGTATTTTTGTAAAACGTTTTACCAAAATTTTTAAGGTAAAATGTTTTACAATTTTTTACAAAAGATTTTATAGTTAATAGAAAATATTTTATAAGTTTGACCATATTTAACATAGCATCACTCATTGTTGAACTTGATGCTAGAGCTGTTGTGGATGTTTTCAGCAATGCCCAGTATGTGAATAATGTTATATCTCCTATTTTGGATGACTGTAGAATGCTTAGCACCCGTTTTAGTCAGATCCAATTTCACCATTGCTATCGTGAAGGTAATCGAGTTGCTGACATGTTAGCTAGGATGAGTCATAGCCAAGAAGCTGATTGTATTGCTTTTTCTAGTCCGCCTGTGGACGTCTTAAACGCCTTTGAGAATGATTGTAATGGAGGCTATGTGAACAGGCTGTGTCCTGCCCCTCTTGTAATATCTTAGTTCTTTTTTTTATTGAATTCGTCTTTCATAAAAAAAAAAAGTATGTTTTTCTGGACATAAATAATGTTGTTGTTGCTGATTTACTAGCATCCTAATAATATTCATGATGATATATTTAAAAAAAAAAAAATTGCAAACAAACACTTAGAAATGAAAAAATATTTTAATTAAAAACAAATGAAATTTATTTAAATCCAAATAAAAAAATCTAATTTACAACACCAAATATACAGTACAAAGTTTCACTTAAACCAATTGTATCAGTCCTGCATCTCAGTACCTTTACGGGTCCTAGACATGTGGACCCTTTCTGTCCTCCCCTGCTTAAGACCATTTGTTATTTTTTCTCTTTAAAAAAAAGAAAAAAAGACCATTTGTTGTTCAACTCTTAAAAATACTCTCGCTCTCTCTCAACGGTTTCCCAGTAACGGACACACAGGATTTACCGTTACTTTTTAAATTTTTTGATCCACAAGCTCAAACGAGAAATGGAAACGCCGTGAAGGGTCAGTGTCTATATAAATACCCAAACCCCAACTGGTCTCTCTTCTCTCTTTCAATTCGTAACGTAAAACCCGGAGCTAGCTCCTTGTCCGATACTTTCCCTTTTTGTTTCGTGTTACATTTCGGATCCCCAACCCGATATTTCTATATTTCCTCCCTTCTTCGAGTTCTCCGTTCCATATTTATCTCCCTTTCCTTCCTTCTTTCTTTTAATCCCATTTTCTTTGATTCTTCACTACAATCTATATATTTTTGACGGTGGGTGATGATATTATTAGCAGCAAAACACAAAAGAGATTGGTTTCAGTTACTTTTTTGAACCAAAGCAAGCTCAACAGACAACAGAGTTCTCACTCTATTGCCTTCTAATCAGACAAGGTGAGAGAATATCTCAATTTCTTTTTTATTACATGTATGCACTTTCTTCAAAATAACCAAACACAATGTTATTTTCATTTTTTTAAGGTTTTGGTTTGCTTTTGCTTTTGCTTGTTCTTCAGTTCAATATAGCATCTTTCAATAAATCATGGGCCACAGTTATTTATTTATTTAATTTATTATTTAATGTTATTTTGAAAATATTAGCTTATTTTACAGTGGAAAATAAAAAAGAAGTGGGTGTGGGCTAAAGAGTGAAAGAAAGACAAAGAAGGGGGAACAGTTGAGTTGAGTTGAGTTGGGTTGGGGTTTGGGGGGGATTGGGTTTTGGGTAAGTCGCTTTCGAGTAATAATGGTTGCAATTTAATAATAGAGGGACTCTCTTGGTCTAAAGGCCAATGTCATCCTTTTTTTTTTTTTTTTTTTTGATAATCATGTCATCCTTATTCTCATGTCTCTTTGTCCACTCATGTACCGCTTTCATTTCTCGACCACCTAAACAAAAACAAAAGAGACACTCTGAGAGTTTTTCCCGTTTTTGTTTTTGTTTTTGTTTTATTTTACTGTTATGTTTTTTTTTTTTAATGGTTCTCTGACTAAGTTGCTTTTGGAATTCTTGAAAACCGAGGAGTATTGTGCTTTGCTTTACACAGTAGATAAAAGTAGTAACCGGGTTTTTATTGGGTTATTATTTGATGGGTTTTAAATTTTAATAGAAAAAAAAAATTGTTGTCAGAAACTTCGGCTTCCACAATCTTTGATTCTTTTTATTTGGGTAAAAAAGCACACACATAAAAATCACAGTCGGTCGCTATAATGAGACCACTTTCAAATAGTGTGCAGTAATGTATGGCTGCCCACATTTTGTTTCCTTTTCTTTCTTTCTTTTTCAATTATTGACTCACTATTTTATGTCTTAACTCTTCTCTGATCCCGAGCGACCCTCTTTGCTTTTGCTTCACTTTACTCTTTCTCTCCGGGACCAACTTGTTTTCTTGGAAAACAAATGCGAAAATTAAAATGAGAATATATAAACCATAGAATAGAATAGAATAGAAGAGATAGATACCTCCAAATTTCCATTTTTCTATTAGATTAAGATTGGTCACGTCAGTGCCTTTTTTTTTTTTAAGAGAGAAAAATGTCCCATTTAACGATGTGTCCTCCTCCTCCTGAACCAAATAGAATATAGAGAATGTTCTCTCATTTCCTGTCGATTGGCCAAATTTACCCCTAGAAAATTCGTTCCACCATGGACAATACAGTAATTTCATAAAAGAAAACATAACACTTTAATCCCCAGAAAGAGAAAATTTGTACAGTCCCCTCCAACTCTAATAATAAAGGCATAAGTTGTGTGCTCTACTTTTTTATTATATGGTTCGACAATCAATATATGATGATGATGTACTTCTGTAAAGCCGTAAATAGCTTCTTCAACAATGCTGACTGACAAAATTACGTAAATTTGTCTACTTTAGAAATAACAGTTGTATTGTATTGTACTTTTATTATTTTATAAATTTGAACTTATTATTATGTGATGGTATATTGAAATGAAAAATTTATAGTTGTTGATTGCAGGGGTAAAAAGTTAAAGAGCGAAGAATAATAAATAAATAAAAATGTTTACATGCATAGCATGCTCAAAACCAGAGGATGGTGGTGATGATGAAGGAGGAGTGCGTGGCAGTGGCACCCCAAGTACAAAAGAAGCCGTCAAAAGCCTGACTGCGCAGGTTCCTAATCCTACACCATTTCTCTCTCTCTCTCTTTCTCTCGATATATTGCTTGTGCCAAAAGTTAAGTCTAGTGTTTTAATGCACGGGTCCCGATATAATGTGTGACAAATTTTGAACAAATGTCTATATTGTGTCGATTTTTATATTATATTAAGAAAATTATAAATTTTTTATATAATGTTTTGAAATTGATTGTCACTCGTATAATGAAAAAAATATTTTTGACATTCATTTGATATCGATCAAGTGACATTTTTTATCAATCAGTTATAAAGATTAGTAGTAAAATTAGTTACATCTTCCTATAAAAAATAATTTATTATAATATATCTTTGGCTTTTTTGATTTTGATATATGAATATATGGTGATTTTCCTTCGTCTACAATCAATGCTTATGCTTTTTGAGAATCTTTTTTCCTTCTGTGTGAAAACGAACAAAATGATAACCCCATAAGGAGGGTCTGATATTGTGGGGACCATTTATTCTCTAACTTTGGCATCTTTCACGCCTATAGAGAGATCGATGATGTACGTACTATATCTATACTTACTGTAAAACAATATAAAGCCAATATAGGGTAGTAGTACTAATTAATATATACTATTATCAGGTCCCAATACAAATATATAAAATAAAAATAATTATTATTATATATATTAGGTGGTACTGTTGCGTGTTCGTGTTATATGCATTATAATAGAATCTCTTTTTTGTCAAGCCCCAGCAGAGCTGAGCTATTTTATTCATTTTATATATATATATATATATAGAGCTAATAATAATAACAATATTGAATATCTGTCACGTGCCACCTTTTACAACTATTACCCCTAAAGCTAAGCCTATAGCCCTATACACATAACTCTATGTGCTTTCTTTCTTCTTCACGTCCTAGAAAAGATTGCCTGCCAAGAAAACCTTCCTACAATTATTCTTTTTTGTTGCCTCAAATCTCAATGCCTTCTTATGCAGTGATGATGAGTGAACAAATTAATTGGCTTATGATCCTTAGCTGGATTAAATAATCCATGAGTCTAGTAACACAACAAATTTCACGGTCATTGAAGTGGCAAATTTGTGATTAGTGTACAATGACGATGGATATTGCACTAATCACAATCTTGTCATCTCAATTGGTTGCGATTAAAGTTGTGAAATTTTTTGTATTTGGCGGGAAATATCTGTCTGTTTGGATTCCTTTGTTCAGTTTGGTCCTTGGGTTTTTGTTGTCTCTGTTACTAGAAAATGAATATTACATAATAAGTCAAATTCCAGTTATTCCGGGTTGAACCGTACACCAAAATTATTACTCAAGTTCTGTAAAAGATAAATATACACACAGTCTCGAAGTTATATGTTGGTGGACATGATGATAGTGTTGGTGTTTTGGTCAAGTCTTCCTAGGTAATAGCAGAAACGTAAGAATGGCAAACGCAATCCAGCTTAAAGCAGTAGTGGGGATCTAGGGGAAAAGACAAGAGACACACTAGGAAAAAGACTGCCAAATAAATATTCTTGGTGTGACCCACCATTGAATTCTTGTCGATTTTCTGTATAATTAGAACTGCTATGTGCTATCTTATAGCATAGAAAAGGAGATTTTGTGAATGACACCCCAACCAAGGATCAGCCCATAGCAGATAAAGTACTTATTCATTTCAGATTGTGTCTTTTTTTTTTGCTAAATCATTTCAGATTGTGTCTTTATTTTTTTTTGCTAAATCATTTCAGATTGTGTCAAGACTTAACACTATATCAACCTTGACTATACAGTATACATGATGGCTCTTTATTCTTCAGTCACATATAGAAAGTGCCCCTTATATTTTTGTACCCTTTGCTTCTCAGAAGTTTATACCGTATAGACAACAACTGTGGCCTTCTGGTAGAGGCACTTTTAATGCCCTATTCTCAGCATTTCAAGCCAAAACTTTTTGTAAATCAATTTAACACTTAGACATGTGATTACTCAGATCATTTGGATTGATTTATTTGATTGCATGGAGGCGTTGCACAAGTTTCTATCGATTCTTACATTGGGCATTATTAGGTTGAAATTGAAATATAAGCTCTAATTTTAACTAGTCCTTTTGTAAGGTTGACTAACTGGACCCTAGTGATGTTAGCTTTCTTAAGGTTTGGCTGTCCTACTCATAGTTGTCAATATCGTACAATATGTATCGTGTACAAAAAGTTTCATATTGTAAGGGCGTAGCGTTAGTGCTCATGAATCGTCCGATATATAGGTGCGTATCGTATGAATCGTATCATATCAATAAATCATACGTTTCGTACAATATATAAACATGTGGGTCTAAAATGGGTTTTTTTTGTTAAAATTTGTGGTTTTATTTGATTTAAACAAGTTGTTAGAATTTTTTAACACAAAATTATTGGGAAATTTAATTGAGTCTAATAAAATAGCAAGTCCATGAGTTTTTTTTTCCTCCATTCTCTTTCTCCTACAAAATTTAGACTATACTCATAACACTCACTTTCATATGTGTAAATTTATTTTCTATGCTATTAATAATGTATGAAATGAAAATATAATTATCTTTTGTTTTGTTATTATTATTTTGAGTCTAAAAAGCTAGAATGCCAAGAAAAAATATAAAGAAAAAAATTATTAGAATAAAAAAACCAAAAAAAAAAAAAAAAACTAAATGTTGATAATAAAGAAGAAAATGTCCATGAAAAAATAATTTTGCAAGATGCTGAACATGATGATAATATTGACTTAAATGGAGTTTATTAGCCAAGATGATGAAAAAATATTATTATTTTGATTCATATATCGTGTATTACTTTTGAGTTTAATCAATTTGAATGTGCATGTTATAAACATAAGTTAATTTGATTTATTTAGTTAGCTTTGTTAAATTTTATTACAAAAGTAATGATTAAATTGGTCATTAGTTGAATATATTTTGAATTTATAATTAATATACCTTTTATATATGTATATCTATAATTATTTTATAATTTTATTAGGCGTTTGTGTATCTTATGATACACAATTCGATACGATACACGATACAGAAAAATAAAAAATCGATTCACTATATGATTCACGATTTGACAACTATGGTCCTATTTACTGTGCTTCCCATGCCATGTGCTTCCTCCAATACTGAAATTATAGTGTAGATGTAACTAGCTTACTCAAGTTATGCCATTACATAATTTAGTAGAATATTTTAGGAAATTATAATTTATTGGGAAATACAATTTTTTTAATATTAAAATATATGCTTCTATTGAAGTGAAGTCGTTTTCAATAAACATTTTTATCCTTATCAGTAGAACATTTAACATGAGTAAATGGACTGTCACCAGTGGAACACCTGGCATAAATGGGAGTCTACTTTTATAGATGAGAGACATAAACTGCAATGGATCAAAGTTCTTTCTCGTCAACCAACATTGGCATTATACCTCATATTGAAGTTGTGCAAATTTATCATGCCATTGATGTGTATAGATAGAAGTCTGCTATATGCACCTCTATTTTAGCATCCAGTCTAACTAACCAAGCTAAATGTTCAGCAATATGTCTATAACATTGAATTGCTAATCATATGATTATAAATTTTTCTAATGAAAACATACATAGCTTTACTGAACATTCTATTAACCATGGATTTTAATAATGTACAGATAAAGGATATGGCATTGAAATTTTCTGGTGCTTATAAGCAATGCAAGCCCTGCACTGGCTCCAGCAGCTACAAGAGAGGCCAGCGCCCTTACCCAGACTTTGATACTGCTTCAGAAGGGGTTCCATACCCCTATCTTGGAGCAGCAAGCTCGAGTTCCACACCTGCATGGGATTTTACAAGTTCTAGTCACCATCCTACTACAAGATCTGACTCAAGATTTACTGGGGTATTTAGAGGTGACCAGACCCCTGGAGGGATGTCTATATCTGCGCAGTCTTGTGATGTGGTGCTTGAGGATGAGGATGAGCCTAAGGAGTGGATGGCACAGGTGGAGCCTGGTGTTCACATTACTTTCGTGTCTCTACCTAATGGTGGAAATGATCTTAAACGAATTCGTTTCAGGTACAATATCATGGAAATTAAACTCTGGAAATTGTCTATTGCTTGAATTCCGAATAACTGGTTGAAGTAAAAGTATTTTCTCTACACCCCCCAAAAAAATTAACCTGTGGTGGACGTTAACTGGGGACTAATTTATTTGTCAGTCCTAGCATGGCCTACTGCTGCACTGCCAGCTATGGGCCAAAGTCTTGTAGCTCTCTCATGTTGGAGATAACTATTGCATCAATTAGTCCTATCTCCATCCTTTCTAATGAATGAGGTGGTTAGTCTAACCTTCGGGCCTACTTGAAAGTATTTTTAGCTTTCCAGTTCAGATAAAATATGAAATGGACCTCAAATTTATGATCCAGATTTTAGCTGCTAAAGCTTAGTTGCCCTGTACAGCTGTAAACTGACATTACTTTGCATTTAAATTTGAAGCCGAGAGATGTTCAATAAATGGCAAGCTCAGCGATGGTGGGGTGAGAATTATGATCGGATCATGGAGCTTTACAATGTCCAGAGATTCAACCGGCAAGCTCTTCACACTCCTCCAAGGGCGGATGATGAGGTAAACTGCTTCTTATGTCTTTTCACTTGATTAGCATATTAAGTCTAGCATAAATAGCATTATAGAATAATTCATTCCATAATCTAGAGTAAGAACAATGCTTTTCCTCTAGTCATGTTAAAACCTTGTCTATATAAGAAAACTTCAAATTTCGGGTCTTTATAAAACCTCTTAAATGCCTACAAGTGAGCTCTTTATTTTCCTTAATTGTGAACATGGACCAAATAGTCAATAAAGCCATTGAATCTCCTTGGGCTGGGACGAATGGCTTTATTCATCTATTTTGAATGATAAGAACAGCATTCCTCAGACTCATAACTCTGTCAGAACAGGTTGTTGGGGAAAAGAAGATAAAACAGGACAAATCTTGGGTTTCACCACCTAGAATCTGCATGAAAACCCTTTAGTTTCACCACCTAAGGGTGCTTAGAATCATCGCCAATCTTAGAGAGATGTCTCTAAATTCAAGATTTAAAAAGAAATCTAGTTTAAAGTTAAAAAATAATTTAAAAAAAATTCTTGAAAAATAATAAGTTATGAAATAAAATTGACTGAACTCCTTACATCAATAACTTTCTGGTAGATCATTTGATATAACAACTTGCATTAGACAGATATTTGGCAATGGTTTAAATTGAAATGTTTTTGAATGTGGAGGGATTAATTTGAAAACCATCCCTAAACTATGCGGTTTACATTTAAAATGTAATTTGCCTTAAATATTTGTTTCTCTAGTTCGAATAAAGATAGCTAATTTATAATGTACTAACAGATGCTTGTACTCTTCAACAGCCTAGAGATTCTACATACACAAAGCTGGGATCAGCAAGGGGGAGCCCTGTTGCTTCATCATTCAACAAGGAGTGGACACCAAGGAACCACTATAGACCGTCTGGAAGTAAAGGGTATTATCCATCTGACCCTATGGATCAAGGTGGTGGGCACAATTACAATGCAGGATCAAGTGCGTATGGTATGGGGACATCATATATGGATGCATCACGGACGACAACCTCATCTAGGGATGAGGCTTCAGTTTCCATTAGCAATGCCAGTGACCTGGAGACAGAATGGGTTGAGGAAGATGAACCTGGGGTGTACATTACCATCAGGCAGTTAGCTGATGGTACTAGGGAGCTTCGGCGTGTCAGGTTCAGGTAATGAAATCATCTTTTACATCATGTTTCTTGTAGCATCATTTGGTGGCCAAGAAGGCTGAGGATGAAAAAGATTTATGAACTTAGAGGACTCAGTTCTTTAATTTTTATAAACTCCGAACTCGAAATTTTCATTTCCTCAGATTCCTAGGCTGCCTAAGAGAGCATATTAATTTAATTAATAGTTTTCAGAAACCACAGAAAAATGGAATTATGATTGAGTAGAATTTTCCCAACTTCAAAACACCATTCCCAGGATTAATAAACTGATATGATATGTTGGCTTGGAATCAATTTCAGTTGCCTTATTTATTGAACTTTAGATTTTAGATTAACTGGAGAAAAATGGGATAATTTCATGTAATGTCATCAATGTATTACCTTCTTTTTAAATACTCACCAACTTTAAAGGTAATGGCAGATACACATTAAAATTCATGAATAGTTTTTGGCATTTAATGGAATCTTTTGCTTATAGGGTGAGGTAGGTGTCTTGACAATTTTCATTTTCATTTGCACAGCCGTGAAAAGTTTGGGGAGGTGCATGCAAAGCTGTGGTGGGAAGAGAACAGAGAAAGAATACAAACTCAGTACCTTTAAAATTTTGATTTAAATGACATACATTACTACAGATGAGAGTAAAGAAGTCAGGGAGCATGTGGATGTCTCAAACAGGTGGAATCATTAAACTTTGTTTCTTGGAATATGACAGTATGAATCCATATGCTGTAATAGAGCCTTTATAGAGAATTGTACCAAACCACCACAAGTGGTGGTTAAAAGTTAAAACTGAGTTAACATTACTTCATCAAACACGTAGCATATGAGCTATCATCACTAGTGGTGATGGCTCCATTTTGTGTAAAGGCTCTTTTCACTGAGATGTCCAAATGAGTCCTTTTTTGTCCCTGTATTTGTTCTTATGATTATTATCACCTATTAGTGATTTTTTTAGGGCCTCCTTTTGCCCACTTAAGACTTTCAAGTCTTTGGGCATCATGGCCTTATTTGGCTCTCCAATTATATACCAGAGTTTGTTATTTGTTATACAAATTTGAGAAATTGAATTGAAATCATTCCTGGTCTTATATAGAGAACTGTATTGCTGCGGATTGTGTTCTTTAGGAGGCTGGTGTTAAAATTCTGTATTTGTTCAGCAAAAAGATTAATTTTATCACAAAAATTGCTTAAAGAAAAAAAAACCCATCATTTCATGTACGTTTTTAGACCTCTTAATACAAGTTGTTTAACCTAGTTATTTAGTCAAGTGGTCACTTAGATTATTCCATCCTAAGTTAACACAATAAAATCATATCATGTAAATAATGCGAAAATATAAAGAACACAACGATATGATAACCCAGGAAAACCTAACGGGTAAAAAACTTGAGGAGGATTTAATTTAACTATTCTCAAGGTAAAACAGATCCGTTATGAAAGAATTGAAATTTGTACAATAAGACTTAGACCACTAACATCCTATTACTACCACGAGTAGAAAACTTACTATCACGACCATGTGATAGCTCCGAGTCCACGGACTACTTCTTTCTTTGATCCATTACAATCATAAGTTCTCCTACTTGTGACTTTGAGACCCACTCAAAGGTTTCAGATCTTCTTTAAAGTTCTTTATGCAGCAACTGAAAAGATCATCAAGCTCTTAATATGAATCTTGATTTTAATAACCCGAAGTGTTTATGAAATTAAACACTTCTAGATCTCACAAAAGTTTCAACACACAACCATCAAAAAGACTTCTAAAACGTAGTTAGGGTTTTTCCTTTTATACTTGGAGTAAAACACAAAACTCTACACGTCAAACGGGCTTGAGCTGAATTGAAAATTCTGCAGAAAAATAAATTTGCACGTGGTTCGATCGATCAAGTCTAATTTTCGATCGATCGAGTCTTGCAAATTAAGTCCAATAATTTCTGCAATTGCTCGATTCCAATTTTACAAATAGACAAACTTTGAGCAAGCCTAAACCTAGACTCTATGTAAAAACAGCCCAATCAAATTAAAATGCCCTAAATACAATTCAACCTAACTACTATCTATCAGTTGCCAATGTAGACAGCAGCCACGACTGAATTAACCAGTAAATTCCTGAAACGCTCAACAAACACATAAACGCATGTGTGGAAAATACAAGTAAACCAAAATAAATTCTTGATTTCACAAAACATAACCTAAAAGACATATATCATGAATAACCTTATGATATAAATCAATAACCAAATGTACCATATGCGAAACAAGAAACAAAGAAAGAAACAAAACACAAAGCATAATGTCCCCCCTTAACATATACAACCCATAAAAAAGAAATACATCATAAGCCAAAAAATGAAATACATCAAAAAGCTCCTAGATACAATCTATAAACTCCAAAACTCCCCCTATCTCCATGCATATGTACTCCCCCTTTTTGTGACAAATTGCCAAAGGGCAATCAAGAATCATCATCAAAAGGTGGAGGCGGTGGAGTAGAACCTCTAACACCTATCAAATTTGCTCGTAAAGCCTGAAGCTCAATGAACACATCCAACAAAATCTGTCCATACGCCGCCTAAACAGTCATAATTGTATCCAGCATGCTCTGCAAGGACAAGTCACTTGATGAAGAAGGTAAAGGATCCACGGCAGTGGTAGGGTCACATACTCCTCAGCAATAGGGTCACCAGAAGTAAGAGACCTAGATGCATCACTTGTAGAAGACTCAATTCTAGGGCATTTAGAGCTAGCTTTCAACTGAGCCGCTCTTTGCCTAAGAAAGGTGGCACCTATAGGAGTTATGGTATGGACAAAGGCTTGGATGCAGGAAAATCCTTTAAACCCAAGTCTAAAAGAATCCTATGAATAAAAACTGGAAAGAAAAGACCATGAGATTTTGCACTACTCTTATGAACCTCAACAAGTGATCTAATAAAAACAGCAGGAAAACTCGTAGGAGTATCGGTAAACAAAAACGCACATCTCTCAATGGGTATAGTATGTAAATGAGAGATAGGCCAAATGGAGTGACAAGAAATCTGGAAAAACAAATAATTGAGCTCAGTAAGCTAATGGGAAGTGACATGAGGATCATTTCCCCAACTAATGGAAGTACCGGTGATGAAAGACATGATGTCATCAAGGGGAGGGGTCTCAATGTAAGGGTACACGGGATGTCGTACCAAAGGTACAGCATGAGTTATGACATACTCTTCACAAACTGAATGTTGGAATCATCGAAGTGGATAGAGAGGTTCAAGTAGAACTCTCTAATCAAAGCAGCTGGAGGAGGATGCTCAACCTCTAAAAGTGGTAACCAGCCCCTACGCTCAAAATTCCTACGTATCTCCGGATCAAACTCATCTAAAATGACCTTACGCTCAGCCTACACCGACCTAAAGATATTCAGCTTCTCATAGGTTTCTTGGTTTTTCTCGGTTCTAAACCTATCACTCTAGAACATAGGGGTAGAAGGGGTGGTGGTTTTCTTGGCTCTAGTCTTCCTAACCATGATGCTAAGGGTTGAAAGAAAGGAAAGACAGAAACAAAGAAAGAAAACCAAAGGGCAAACTGCATTAGAGTGGGTTAGAGCACAAAAATCTCAATAAATAACAATCTATATGATGCATGTAATGAATGCACATATGATGCATGCTTTAATGCATTGAAATCTGTTCACTTTTACTTCATAAACCATCAATTGACTTCAACATAGAATTTTAGTCCAAAAACCCCAAATTTTGAAAAACCCAATTTCAAAAATTCAACCAAATTGATTAATTAATCACCATACTAGTTAGGAAACATCATATAATGATTAAATGTAACAATAACACAAGTCAATTTCATCAATTTTAGCCCAATTGAACAAAAATCCCCAATTTCACAAAGTTCCAAGCACTAGAAATTATAGTTTTCCTCAAATCACAAAATTGATCAAATTAATGCATGAGGATCATGTTTATATCATCTAAGAACAAAAACTCTTTGATTAAAAATGATTAAAAACAAATGAAATAAACAAAAATCCCTAAAATGCTTGGTTCAAAATTTTCAACAAAAATGAATGAAAATGCATGAATCATGTGATTTAATTGGAAAAAGAAAGGGTAAAAGAGACTTACCAATGCTTGAGGACAAAAACCGTTGAGAGATTTGTGGAAGAAAACGACAAAAAAGGCTTAGATTGGATCGGTCGAAGAAAAGTAGTGAGAAGAGTGTTTGAAAAGTTTTGAAAAGAATGAAGAACACGAAAGAAAACTCTTTTTAAAACACTCACGGTTCGAATTTCGATCGGTCGAAATTGAGCTTCGATTGATCGAGCATCAATTGAGCACCGATCGAGCCAAGCAGATTCAAACCAAATTTTATATTGCAATTTCGATCGGTTGAGCAATAGCTTCGATTGACCGAAAATCTAGAAAAATTAGATTTTTGAAAAACTAAGCAATTTTATGCAGAAACCACTTAAAACACAATATTTCATGGATGAAATGCGTGAGTATGAGTTTAAATTTTTTTCAAAAACACTTGAATTCAACCTAGATCTTCCAAAAACAATATTTTCAACCTTCTTGTTCCCAAAACTGAAACATTAAACACATTTTGCATCAAAATCAAGGAATGTATAATCTTGGATGGCCAAAACACATTCACACATAATTTTATGTACTAAGTTTAGCACAAAATAACTTGTGTAATGTGTGCAATTAGCAATAGCATAAGATATATGTGAGGTGATATGTAGATAGTAATTGATTATAATTTATACAAAATTCATCACATAAGTTTGAAAGAAACTATCACCTAAAGAGTTATATCATATAACTTTCACATCTTCTAGAAATAAGCTTGCAATCATATAATTTTTTTTTTTTTTTTGCCTCATAATGTACACACCAATTTTATTTCATTGTGAAATTATTACATTAGCCAGATAATGTACACATCAATTTTATTTCATTGTGTTATCTTTATTATAGCCCAATAATGTACACACCAATTTTAGTATTAATCCGAGGCTACATCTTATATTCTTTTTGTACATGTGCTACACTTTCTCAAGCAATAAATTTTATGATATGCGCTAAGGGTTCATGATTGGCTAGTAAATAGTGGTGAGATGGTTATTTATGTTTTTCTCATTAAGTTCAAGTCCTAACAATCAAAAGTATGTGACTTCAAAATCAAGATCAAGTGATCAAAAACTACAAACAATTCTCTACACAACATGCACTACATAGCTAAACCTAGCAAAGTGTAAAAAAAAAAAAAAAAAGTTGATCTAAGCTAAACAAGGTACACAAGGCATGTTATGTAAAGATAATATGGTCAACCTTGGTTACAAATCCAAGATACAAAACACAAATTTCATTTTTATTTTTTTTTAAACAAAATTTATTTTAAAAGGAATAGCAAAAACAACCTATCATGAAATGCATGAATGTTGTGCAATGTAAATCCTAAAAGTATAAAAGAAAACAAAACAGTAAAAGAAGAATGGTCACAAACAGTATTGAGATGAAGTATAAGAACCATGTCAGATAGACTCAATTAGATTAAGCATTTTGCATCTAAAACTTTTTAGATACAACTCTAGCATTGGAGTTATTATTCATATTAGAATGATGAGCAATTCCAGGATTGGTATAAAGGTTTAGAGTCTTTACCAATTCACCAATAAGTACCATAGGATCTTGTGCTTAAGACACATACACTTTTGGCTTATTTGTGCACTTTGCAACTTGCAATTTGAAATAGTTTGGGCAAATATGCTCAGTCTTTCCACAAAAATGACAAACCCACAAAAGTCTATCATGCAACTTATCCTTAGGGAGGTTAGGATTCTTAGGCTTAGACTCTTTAAGATCAATGTATAACTTCTACTGGTTTGACAATCTCACTCTTAGGGGGCTCAAAAGAAAAAACAAAGTTTATGGAATGAGTTTCAAACATCGAGATGCTATCTACAAAACCCAAACCAAATTTGTCTAAGGGAGACTTTTGAACACTTAACATGTGATCAAGTTTAGAACTAACAGACCTATTTGTTTGTTTTCTAGCAACAGATAATTCTAATTCCAAGCTCTTAATCTTATCAAGTAACAACATGTTTTCAGTCTTCACCTTATTAATCAATTCATTAGTATCAAGTAATTTCAACAAGAAGTTTTTTTTATCAAGTTCAAGGGAGACAATCTTCTTTAAACCTAAGTCAACACTCATTGCATCCTTTGCGACAACCTTGCATAGCTTATTAAAAGTTTCTTGCAAATCAGCACACTTAGAAAGTTCCACATCAGAAGGGTTCTCTTCAACCACAACACTTTTATCAACTACAGCAGTAGCTGTGAAAGCAATGAAGTTTTTATCATCATCACTGCCAAACTCATGATCAGAAATTTCGTCATCATTAAGGGTTACAGCCATAGTTTTACCCTTTGATCTCAAGAATGTAGGACATTCTGATTTTACATGACCGTACCCTTGACAACGAAAACATTGTTGACCTAGAGAGTTACTAGAGGTTTGACCAACTTTCTCTTTTGATTTCTCATAATTATTAACCTTAGGTGGTTCATTCCTCTTAAAATTTCTAGATTTAGCATTGTTTTTACATCTTGCCCTTTTGTTGTTGTTCCTATGAAAGTTTCTAAAATTCTTAGCAAAATAAGCAATCTCTATAGAAGAGAGTTCATCATCAAATCCATTCCCATCAACATCATCAACTGACTTAAGAGTCATTAATTTGGATTTGTTTGTCTTGGGTAGGTCTAACTCATAAAACTGGAGAGATCCTACAAGCTCATCAACAAGGATAGAGTTCACTTCCTTACTTTCAGTAATGCTAGTCACTTTGGGTCTAAAGTCTTCAGTTAAGGATCTAAGTATCTTCTTAACAATCTTAGATTGATCATAGATTTCACCCAAATTATAAGCAGAGTTAACAATATCATTAAGTTTAGCATAGAATTCATCAAAGCATTCGTTATCAGACATTCTAATGCTTTCAAATCTAGTAGTTAACTGCTGCTTTATTAATCTTAATTGCCTTTGTGCCTTCATGCACAATTTGGAGAATATTCCATGCAGTATGAGCAACCTCAACATTTGAAATTCTCTTGAATCTCTCCATAGAAATAGCATTAAAAATAGTATTCATGGTTTTGCTATTAAAAGCGGCTGCCTTTTTTTGAGAAGTTGACTACTCGCTTATAGAAGTAGTCGGTTTCTCCCATCCATATTCAACGGAGTTTCAAACTCTCTCATCAATAGATTTCAAGAATGCTTCCATCCTTACTTTCCAATAGGCATAGTTGTTCCTATCAAAGTGAGGTGAGATCACAAGAGAGTGACCATGTTCCATGACAACAGTGGTCAAAAATCAACTTTTAGATCAAAAGATCTAAACATAAGAGCTAACCTGCTCTGATACCACTTGTATGTTTTTAAACCCCTTAACACAAGTTGTTTAACTTAGTTATTTAGCCAAGTGATTACTTAGATAAATTATTCAGTCCTAAATTAACACAATAAAATCATATCATGTAAATAATGCGGAAATATAAAGAGTACAACGATATGATAACCCAAGAAAATCTAACCGATAAAAAATTTAGGGAAGATTTAACTTAACTATCCTCAAAGTAAAACAGATCCACTATGAAAGAATTGGAGTTTGTGTAATAAGACTTAGACCACTAAAATCTTATTACTACCTCGAGTAGAAAACTTATTACCATGACCACGTGACAGTTTCGAGTCCACGGACTACTTTTTTCTTTGATCTACTGCAACCACAAGTTCTCCTACTTGTGACGTTGAGACTCCACTCGAAGGTTTCAGATCTTCTTTAAAGTTCTTTATGCAGAAACTAAAAAGATTATCAAACTCTTGACATAAATCTTGATCTTGATAACTCTAAATGTGTATGAAGGTAACATCTCTAGATCTCACAAAAGATTCAACACACAACCATCAAAAAGACTTTTAAAACGTAACTTGAGTTTTTTCTTTTATACTTGGAGTAAAACGCAAAACCCTACACATCAAACGGGCTTAGGCTGAATTGGAATTTCTGTAGAAAAATAAATTTGCACGTGGTTTGATCGATCGAGTCTAATTTTTGATTGATCGAGCCTTGTAGATTAAGTATAATAATTTATGCAATCACTCGATTTCAATTTTACAAATAGACACACTTTGAGCGAGCCTAAACCTAGACTCTATGGTTTGATCATGGTTTACCAACATAATACAAATTGAAGTTCTAATACATTAGTTCTTAAAGTCTTAGAACCTAACATTTCTTATTGAGAGTTCTCACACAAGAAGACAAAGATATGTTTAAATGTGTGATGGTCTTTGCCAGAATTGAATCATTACTCAATTTAATGGTCAATTGAACCTCTAGCTTTCGGGAAGTTCAATTTCAACATTTTCATGATTTGGAAATTTTAAAGGCAAGGGTTCCTTCAATTAAAAATTTCTCTCACAATTTACTCAACTGAATAAAATAGATCAATCTAATTAGAAATGCAAAAAATTGGAATTAAACAAATAAGTGATCATATATGATGAATTAATAATCCGATTACAACATTAAGGAAGCAAATATCAGCTTAGAAGTAAGACGCACATAAGTGCCTACTTCCAAGGAGAAATTGAATTACGATGATCTAGTGAGAAGATATTTTATATATTTGACATGTACATCATATCTCTCACAATATCTATATATAACACAATTGCGAGATATATATGTTGTGAGAGATGATGCATGTGAGACGTATGATACATATATTAAATGTAGGAGATAATTATTATTTGATATAAACAAAAGAAGAATAAGAAAAGAAGCTCAATAATCAACCTCTTTTCTGCGTTTTTAGTCATTCTCTTATGCAAGCCCTTTCCATTTTTTTATGCTACCCACACCAAACATCATCAACATCACTGCCACCGCCCCCACCAAACTATCTCTGTTGTTGCCACTGATCTCATGCCAATGGCAAGCATCACCAAGGACCATTTAGCCATTACTACTATCACCTCCCCCCACCCCCCTAAACCACCTCTACAATCTTTGTCACTACTACGTTCGATCACCTCCGACAGCACCTCCTCTACCACCATTGAGTTTACATGTAAAAGTAATACTTTTCTGTGTGAATCAAATAATACAAAATGTTCTCAGGATCATTTTAGTTGCAATCAAACATACAAAAAACAAGCCATTCTTTTGGAAAATGTTTTCCAATGAAAAATTTTTCTTAAGGAAAACATTTTCCGCCTAATCAAATGTAGAGTTTCGTAGGTTAGATTTGCTAGGCTTGTCTTATGTCAATAGATGTACAGATGTAAGATAAAAATACCCTACTTTTTCCTAGATCCACCCCAAAGTGATTGCCAAAAGACAGGCCAGTTCTTCTTAGCCTCATTCCAACCCAAGAGTGAACCTTCCCTCATTGGATCCCAACTAGAGGATACAATCCCATAACTCACACCTAAGAGAGCAGATCCAAAGAAGAAGAATGACACAATGAAGGGTACCCATGTGGGTACATCAATCTTCAATCCAACTTTCAGATAGTAAAAGAATGGGAAGAACAAAAGCCCTATGAACAGTGGTATCCCCACTGAGAACCCCATCCTGCTCATCATTCTGTTGGTCACTACCTCTGGTATCACGCCTTGATCAGGCTCTTCTTCCTCTTCCTCATCATCATCATCATCATCATCATCTTTGCTTGGCTTCTTGGTCTTCTTGGTTTTCCTTTGAGAGGGTCCAAAGCCTCTGGGACTCCTCAGTGTTGCAAAGAGTAGTGATGTTGGGTGAGTTTGGCTTGTTGGGGAAATTAAAAATTGGGTCTTTACATGTCTTTCCAAATAGAAAGTGATACTGGGGAGGGTACAAAGCTTGCGTTCAATCTGCAACACCAATAACATAACAACTTACCTTTTGAAAAAATTTGTCAAACAAACACATTATCATTATACCTGACCATAACTAAAGTGGTAATAAGAGTTCCTTTATGCTCCAGTTAGAAATTTTATATTTCATTGAATAATATTATAAGAAGACCCAACTTCATTTTTTCAGTGAAAATATACAAGAACTAAAAGATTTCTAACATAGTCAGTAGTTGAAACTCATTTTATGTACCTAGGATAGGAATAATTAGCATTACAAATTTACAACTGACAGTTCTCTCAAAACAAAACATGATGTACCTTGTGAGCTGATGCTGGGTTTGAAGAGAGGGTGGAAGACCAGGAAGTTGCCCCGGTAATTACAGCCATACGCCTGCCTCTCTATTTTGTATCTTTCTTGAACTCTTTTTTAAAGTCAAAATAAAGAGAAAAATTAGAGGAAAAGAATATGGACAAGAAACCTTTAGCTGGAGGAAGAGAGAAAGAAGTCACAAGATTATTGAGCTCAAGGAGATACTTCAAGTTTCATAGACTGCTCCTCTGAACTGAATAGGCATACGAGAGAGTGAAGCCACAGAAAGAAAAGGATAAGTTTAGATTAGATAATAGATACCAGCCAATTTGTCGGATGGGGTCAAATATCGGCTGTTTTTATAAGTCATAATAAAAGTAAGGCACTAAGGCCAAATTATTTTTATTTCTTTATTTTTCTGAGGCCAAATGATATATACATATATATATATATATATATTTTTTTTTTTTTCTTTTTCTTTTTTTGCTGAATGAAAAAGGGGCTTCAGTGTAGGTTCATTGACTCTACGCCATGTTATGACAATGGCAATGGGTTATACCACATGTACCATATAGGTCTTGTTGAGACAATCGCTTGAACCACTCATCACTGGGTGCTAGGACAAGAACTCCTACCATCAAGCCACACACCGTGTGGTAGGCCAAATTATATTTTCATACTTGAATAATTTGATTCATGAATAAATTTTTTTATCATTTTTGTTCATATATCTTTATATTATAAAAGCATGAATGCCGCTACAGTGCTTCGGTACTGTGCATTCAGAGTGTTTGCACTGTGCAAGCACTGTAGCGGCAACAGTGCTTTGGTGAGGCACTTCTCTTTTTTCTTTTTTTTTTCTTTTTTTTTTCAGTCTTCCGTTTGTATTTTTTTTTTCCTTTTATATATATTGTTGTATTGACACAACAAATTTCACAATATTTTCACAATTATTGAGGTGTAAATTTCTTATAAGTTAAAATAAAATAATAAAATATGAAACTGTGACCAACCACAACTGAAAATAAATATTTTGTGAAAAGCGACAATACCGCTACAGTTTGCACTGTTCATCTATAGTGTTATTTTGGTGAGCCACTTTGTCTTTGTTTTTTTAAGTTTTGAACCGTAGCTACAATTCCAAATGGCACTATAGCTACAGTAGCTACAGTTTTTTATTTATTTATTTTTTTTAGTCTTCCATTTGTACTTTTTTTTTCTTTTATATATATTGTTATACTGATATAACAAATTTCATAATATTTTCACAATTATTGAGATGTCAATTTCATTTTGCTGCTTTAGTGTTTTAGCACTGTTCATCTACAGTGCCATTTTGGTGAGCCACTTTGTCTTTTTTTTTTTTAAAGTTTTGAACAGTAGCTACAGTACCAAGCGGCACTGTAGCTACAATAGTAACAAATTTTTTTTTTCCAGTCTTCCGTTTGTACTTTTTTTCCCCTTTTATATATATATATTGTTATACTGACACAACAAATTTCATAATATTTTCACAAGTGTCAATTTCTTATAAGTCAAATAAAATAATAAAATATGAAACTTTGACCAACTACAACTGAAAATAAATCTATATATATAAAAGCACGAATGTGCTAAATCACTGTAACTACAGTGCTTTGGTTTCGTGAGCCACTTTTTTTTTCCCAAGTTTTGAATAGTAACTGCAATGCCAAGTGGCACTGTAGCTACAATAGCTATAGTTTTTTTTTTTTTTTTTTTTTTTTTTTTTTTTTTTTTTTTTTTTTTTTTTTTTTTTTTTTTTTTTTTTTTTTTTTTCCCTTTTAAATATTTATGTAAGCTGGTATATATATTGTTATATTGACACAATAAATTTCACAATATTTTCACAATTATTGACGTGCACGAATACGCTAAAGCACTGTAGCTACAGTGCTTTGGTTTCATAAGCCACTTTTTTTTTCCCAAGTTTTGAACAGTAACTACAGTGCCAAGTGGCACTGCAGCTACATTTTTTTTTTTTTTCCAGTAATCGATTTGTTTGTTTGTTTGGTTTTTTTTTTTTTTCTCCTTTTAAATATTTATGTAAGCTGGTATATATATTGTTATACTGATACAACAAATTTCACAATATTTTCACAATTATTGACGTGTCAATTTCTTATAAGTCGAAATAAAATAATAAAATATGAGACTGACCAATCACAACTAAAAATAAATGTTTTGAGAAAATGTTACAACACTTATTGTGCAGTGCTTTTGGTTTATTCAACTGGCACGGTAGCTACCGTGCCTAAGTTTTTTTTTTTTTAGTAATCGGTTTATGTTTTTTTTTTTTAATATTTATGTAAGCTGGTATATATATTGTTATACTGACACAACAAATTTCACAATATTTTCATAATTATTGACGTGTCAATTTCTTACAAGTCGAAATAAAATAATAAAATATGAGACTGTGACCAATCACAACTAAAAATAAATGTTTTGAGAAAATGTTACAACACTTATTGTGCAGTGCTTTTGGTTTATTCAACTGGCACGGTAGCTACATGCCTAATTTTATTTTTTATTTTTTTCAGTAATCGGCTTATTTTTTTTTTTTTTAATATTTATGTAAGCTGGTCTATATATTGTTATATTAACACAACAAATTTCACAATATTTTCACAATTATTGATGTGTCAATTTCTTATAAGTCGAAATAAAATAATAAAATATGAGACTATGACCAGCCACAACTAAAAATAAATGTTTTGAGAAAATGTTACAACACTTATTGTGCAGTACTTTTGGTTTATTCAACTGGCATGGTAGGCCTAAAGTTTTTTTTATTTTTATTTTTAGTAATCAGTTTGTGTTTTTTTTTTTCTTTTAAATATTTATGTAAGTTGGTATATATATTGTTATACTGACACAATAAATTTCACAATATTTTCACAATTATTGACGTGTCAATTTCTTACAAGTTGAAATAAAATAATAAAATATGAGACTGTGACTAACCACAACTAAAAATAAATGTTTTGAGATAATGTTACAACACTTATTGTGTAGTGTTTTTGGTTTATTCAACTGGCACAATTGTTACAGTGCCTAAAGTTTTTTTTTTTTTTTTTAAATATTTATGTAAGCTGGTATATATATTGTTATACTGACACAACAAATTTCACAATTATTGACGTGTCAATTTCTTACAAGTTGAAATAAAATAATAAAATATAAGACTGTAACCAACCACAACTAAAAATAAATATTTTGAGAAAATGTTACAACTCTTATTATTATCATAATATTTTTACAATTGTTGAGATCTCAGTTTCTTATACATCAAATAAAAAAAATGCTAAGTCCACAATATTTTAACATTAATTTATACAGTGCCTAAAGTGTTTTTTTTTTTTTTTTCCAGTTATCGGTTTGTGTTTTTTTTTTCTTTTAAATATTTATGTAAGCTAGCATATCTATTAATTATATAAAAAGAGCCAAAGGCTCATGAATAATTTTTTTTGGTTTATTCAATTAGTGAGGTGCACTTTTTCTTTTCTTTTTTCTTTTTCTTTCCCCTTCAAGTATGCCAGTTGGTTTGAGCTTTGTTTTTGTTTTTGTTTTTTTTTCTTTTTTTAAGATCTTTATATGTTTACTTTGTACTTGCAATGCAAGTTTACATTGTAAATACACAAAAGTTGTTAATATTATACACATTTGCACAAAAAATGGTAAATATTATACAAAGTTTGTAAATGTGTACAAAATTTGCCAATTTTTTTGTGTCCATAATATAAATTTACATTGTAATTAAGTACAATGTATACATAGAGATATTATGAAAATGTTGTAACGCATGTGTCAATTCCTTATGAATCAAAATAAAATAAAATAAAATAATAAAATATTATATCAAGATCTAGGACAACTAAAAATGTCGTGATATTTTGTTGTTATTACAATATATTTACAACTATTAAGGTGTAAGTTATAGGTCAAAATAAAATAATAAAATATTGGACTAGAATTTGTCACGGTCTTATATGATTGAGATTAACTTTTTATGACATAATTATCAAAATTCTTAAAATTAATATCTCTTTTGATTAATGTAAATCTCTTTGTATTTTAAAAATCAAATAATTTATATTTATATTTCGTGATACAGATAAAATCTAAAATTGATCCTAATTACTATTTTTTTTCCCATGGCTAGCATGTGCCTTGCACGTGCTGCCTTGACTAGTATATATTAAAATATGTCAATATGCTCCATTTGTTAAAACACCGTGAACAATTGTACAAAAATTGATGGCATAGCTTTAAGGGAAGACTTTGATTTTTTTTTTTTTTTTTTATAAATTTTAGAAAGGTATATTTACAAATTGATGATCGGTTATCAAAATGAAGCAAGCACCTAGCTAAGCATCGATGAACTTTGATCCTTGTCGAGTCCAAATGCCCATAGTTATAACCATAAATACAACAATATACTAACAATTGCATTGTTGTATCAAATAGGGTAAGAGTATTCACATCCAATTTTTTTAAATGGAGTTTTTCTATTACAGGGAAAACTATAGCTAAAAAGCATACTACATTCGGTTGTTTATTTTGCAAAAATTTATATAAACTTGTCCACTTTAGCTTGTCTATCTTATTAAAAAAATTGTTTCGGTGGCAACAATGACGCTAAGTTTAGCCTTGAGGTGGTGGTGATGGTGGTGGTGCTTGGGTTGAATTTTTTTTTTAAACAGTAGATGGGTTGATCTAAGAGAAAAGAAAAAAGATTAAATTTTTTTAATATTTAATATGATGTATCATAAGTTGGAGAATGTGATTTAGGTTGGGGTTGCATTTTTAAGTTGTTTATGTAAAGTAGAAAAAGTAACATTATGGTGCTCTAAAATTTTATTTTTATTCGCAAAACTGAATAGGAGAGCTCTAATCCATCAATAAAAATACACACTAACAAAATGTGTTATCAAATAGTCTTCTTTCCACCCTCATATTACTCAATTTTGGTACAACCGTTGTAAGGTTGAATTTTATCAACCATCTTGTTGGCTTTATTCTGTGCCAAATTTGCTTGTATTTTAGCAATTAGTAACCATGTATTTAGGTGGAAATCATGTAAGGGTAGTGTGTGAGAGAGTGTGAAAAAATGCTCAAGATTGTGCAAAGAAGTAGGGGTTCGCGACTGGATCTCGTGGGTGGCTCGCGGCTTGCAAGCCGCCAGATAGTTGCACATGTGCCAAGCATGCCAGAAGCTGAAGAGTCGCGCCAGCTGTTGCACTACAGGATAACAGTCCCAAGCTGGCCAGGCAGTTAGCTCGCGGCTTGAACTCCCGACTTAACCCAGTCGCGAGGTCAAGTCGCCAGAACACCCTGTTTGGGAAAAACTGACTTTTCACATTCCTTCTCACCCTACTATATATATACCCTTATACCCACGATTTTGTGAGGGTTTCCAGAGAGAATTTTGAGAGAGAAACCCTAGAGAAAAACAAGATTGATTCATCCACAATCTTCATATAGAGACTCTTCAAATTCCTCTACTCTCTTCCTCTCCATTGTCAAATCCTTGAGAAGTACATTACCAAAACATTTTCTCACCTTACCCATATCTGTGAGGAGGTCATTTGGTATTTGGGAAGCAGTTAAGAAGGAACCAATTTCATATTGGTAGATGCTATGGTCAAGTAGCGGAATTCGGCAAGTTAAACAAGAAATATGTTCGGCGTAACCTCGTTGGAGTAGGAGCTTGGAGGGCTTAGGTACACTTGGTAGATTAGGCTTGGAGGTTCTTCTGCTATTCATGTATCCCAACTACATTCTTTATTGGATTGTTTACCGCTTGGAGGGAGGCGGAGAAGTTTTACGCCGAGGGTTTCGGTTTCCTCTTCGATAACACATCGAGTGTTGTCCTTGTGTTTGCATCTCTCTTCCCTTAATCTTTTCCATTTAATTTCTACTGTGATTGTGATTTTATTTGGTTTAGATTGTTTATCAATTCTGTATTAAGTTTATGTTCATTTTCCGCACATTAATTGTTTGATATTAAGCTTGAATTGGTATTTTGTAAATTGCGGGTCTAAACGTTTAAGGTGTTTTATACACTTATTGAACTTTCAACCGCTTTACCAACAATGCCCTTTAACTCTCATAAAACTTCTTTATTTATACATCTTAACTGTAAATGCTTTTATAACATAGTCAAAATTTACAAATGGAACAATTATGATTATTAACAATTATCCATGAGACTAAAACAGTGAGGACATAAGAATATATTCTCCTCCTATCCGTAGTTATTATAATAGTAATAGTAGTGTTCAACCACTTAAAAAAATGTCCAACAAGATCAAAGATAATTAGGGAATGTCCTAATCAATGACGCATTATTAGCAAAACAAGCATGGAGGTTATTGCATAATAAAAACTCTCTGTTTTATCGAGTTTTCAAATCAAAGTTTTTTCCACATAGCTCCATAATGGAGGCTTCAGACTCAAATTCAGGCTCCTATGCTTGGCACAACATCTTAAGGGGTCATGATGTACTCATGAGAGGAGTAAGGTGGAGAGTGGGATGCGGAGAATCAATCGGAGTTTGGAATGATGCATGGCTACCATCCCTAGAATAGCCACGGATATTATCCTCTCCTATTGTTGGCTTTGAAGATATTCATGTGTGTGACCTCATCGATCCAGCTTCAAGGCAATGGGATTTGGCTTTGCTACAAGGTCTGTTCAGCGCCCAAGAGTTAGAAATAATATCAAGCATCCACTTATGCAGCAACCACGTTGAGGACAAGCTTGTTTGGCCATATACACCTTCAGGTATGTACACAGTTAAGTCTAGATATTGTTTTCTCACCAAAGAAAATTTTGTTCAACCAACTACTGTAAATCAAAACCATGGTGGAGGAGTTTGGAAACTTATTTGGGGATTAAATGCCCTAAACAAAGTGAAGAGCTTCCTATGGCGGTCTTATAAAGAAGCACTCCTTGTCAAGAAAAATTTAAAGAGATGAAAAATCATCCAAGATGACAGTTGTGACCACTGCAAGTTGCAAGCCGAGAGTGCATTGCATGCTCTATGGGAATGCTCAGAGATCTCAGCGGTTTGGGATTCATTTCCGGAGTTGAAGTCTCATCAGAATCAGCGTTTTTTATCTGTTACAGACCTCATCATCCATGCACATGAAAAGAACAATAACTTGAACTTGATGGCAACCATCCTATGGACAGTGTGGCATAGACGGAATCAGATCAGGACTTTAAACAATGACTACCCTGTCACCCAAGTGGCCCAAAACGCCAAGCAAACCCTTCAGGACTTCCACAACGCTAACATGGTACAAGCAGCTCAGGTACCTATTAGTGCTCGTCCTCGGGTCAGATGGAAGCCACCACCTGAAGCTTCTCTTAAGGTTAATTTTGACGGCGCAACGTTCAAGGATATCAGGAAGGCAAGTCCAGGTGCTGTGATTCGAAACTCATCTGGACAGGTTCTAGCATCCCTATCTGAGCAGGTTCCTCTCCCACACACATCGGATATCGTCGAAGCCTTGGTAGCGGCACAAGCCATTTCCTTTGCACTTGAACTTGGCTTCTCATCCTTTATCCTTGAAGGAGACTCAGAGGTAGTGATAAAGAGCCTCAAGAGCGACGAAGCAACACTCTCCCCTTTTGGCCACATTCTAAACTCGGCCAAACAAAAAACAGAGACCAGTTGCTGCATTTCCTTCTCTCACGTTCGTAGGCTTAGTAATTATGTTGCTCACAACCTAGCGAAACATGCTAGACACGTTCGAGATTTTTCAGTGTGGATGAAGGATGTTCCTTCACACCTTTTATTTGAACTTGCAGCTGATTTCGACTAATTTTTTAATGAAAATTCAAGTTATTCCTTCTATAAAAAAATCTGTTAAGAACGTAACTCCACTGTGTGGAGTTCCTAAATTTTCTCCCATTCATTAAATTTAGCCACATTATCAACATCTAAAGAAAAGTGTTATTTATTGAAACTATTAAGGATGTGGAAAAAAATCCCATCCACTCATTTGAAAATGAAAAGGATTTTAACATTTTTATGGTAAAATTACCTTAAGAACTCTAGAGGATTTTAATCCAAGAACATTCAACATCAATTTTCAAACTTGATTGATTATTTAAATGCCTAGCCATTGCGCCAAACAGTTGGGAATGGAAAGACAATACTAGAAATCATGTCTTCATCTATCAATTCACTAATACTTAATCACAATCTTTGTTTGCCTTTCAGTATAAATAAGAGAACAAATAAAAAAAAATTAAAAGTAAAAGTTAAATAATAGATGAATTTTTAAGCTTATACAATCTAAAGTCACTAAACTGAAGCCTTTAAGCCTTAGCTTCGTGAAACCAAAGAAAGAGCAATTGAAAGAGTTAAACATATTTACAAAGAGTTAGAGAGCCAAACAAATAAAATAAAAGGAAAAATTGCAAGAAAAAAACAATCTGTCAGAAAAATAAGGATCAAGCCTTGTGACCCACAACACAACCTAACACTTGTTTCAGTGAGTTGGGTTCGGGTTAACTTGTTTCTTATCAGTCCATAAATCCCTACCCATGTCAATATTTTTATTTTCTCTTTGGGTTCGGGTCCAAAACCCAATTTTAATAGGTATAATTTTTTAGTTGCCAGACAAGCTACTGTCTACCAACAACCTCAAGAGTTGAAATCGCTAAGGCAGAAAGAAACAAATTAATCAAGTTCATTTCTTCCAGCAAAATTTTGTAGAGAATATAAGCGTGCCATTCACGCTAATTCAAGGAATATTTACAATGTTCATAATTGATAATTTGACTCACCTCAATCCCAGAATATCGTATACAGAATCATAGCCGTAAGGCCAGAATATAGGCTTAAAATGTACATTCTTATGTTGCACGTCATTGACTGCCACTTCTCTGAAATGCATGTACCCCAGGGGGCTATCCAACACGGTGGGAAGTTTTTTTTTTTTTTTTTTAATAGCTTTATCCTTTGGCAAACCAAAGAATGTTAGATAGGTGATAGTTTCTCTAGATGCAGTAAGCATCACCAACTCCCATTTTTTAGCTTAAAATCTAAAGAAAAGATTGATATGGTGGATTCCAGTTTGGATCAGACGAGACATCACATTTTCTGGTTAACATTTTAAGATCATACCCTCATAGATACCAAAACATCTGCCAAGCACGTTCACAAGTGTTGGGCTCTCCAATCAACTGCAAAATTCTCATCACTGTCGTCCTCACTGGATGATTCTTCATGGATGGACTCCTTGGCAACACCATCAGAAGCTTTTCTACGTTTGACAGACCTGGCAACCTGCAGTTCCAATTTCTTCTTCTTCAACATTTCCACTTTCTCCCAATAGGTTCTGCAAAAAAGGAAATGGAATGAAGAGTATTGGCAAAGAGGATTGGAGAAACAGGATGTGAAAATTTAACCAACAATCACACAGCTGAACTTACTTCTGCTCGACAGATTCAGCCTCTTCTATCGTTTCAGCAGCATCAATCTGCAATTACAATTGAAACAACAGGAAAATGGTTTTAAGTTTGTAGTGTGGTTAGATCACATGGAAAACTAGAATGCAGAAATGAACAGATTGATTATATTTTAACCCTCACCTCCTCTTCCTCAAAACGGTCATCCACCTCCTGCAAGTCCTCTTGAATCAACTTTTCAAATTCCTTGTACTCATCTCTAACAACAACCAAACAAATTTTCAAAGTAATGGTGTGTTCCATGCCATTAAAGAAAAAATAGGAAGTAATAAAAAATAATTTGATTTCTGCTCTAAATTTATTGATGAAAACCTCCATCGAGGTTTACAAATATAGCACCAAACTACAAATACGGCAATGGTCAGACCTCAGACAAATAGTCTTCTTTCCTGTGGTAGCTCATTTGCTAAGCTTATTGCACAAATTAACTTTAAGCATCGCCACACAATATGCACATTAGATAACTGAGTTATCAATGCAGGCAGTTTTGATATCAAATTAAGAATATTTTCGATATCAATACAACTATAGATATTGAAGAACCATACAACTGAAAGTCCACTTCTTCTATTTGTGGTACGCAGCAGCATTGGATAAGATTTAACCATAGAAGATCTCATAAACAGGAGGTGAACTACCCTGATTTGTACTCCAGCAAGTCCATGTATTTATAATTCACTATGCAATTTTATATGGATGTTCACTTGGTGATTTACATATGTTCTAAAACATATTTGATCTGACGATTTACATAAATTCCTTGATCAACAGCTACTAAACAAGACAGTTCCTTGTAATATTAAACGCCAATTTAAGTCAACAAAGCAGCAGAAACCATGAAGAAAATGATGATATTTATCAGCCATACTAGTTACAGGACAAGAAAAGGGGCAAAAAAAATTGATGAAGTCATAAGGGCCCCAAGTAATTATTTCCCAAAAATAACATCAAAGGAAACCGCTGAAAAGACCTCTTTGCATTACAGAACTTTTCTTAATACAACTGTGTAAACTTGGTTGCAATTTGATGGAGAACCAATATTTAGAGCAGATAAAATAAAACAAAGGGAAAAAATTACAATTATATTAACATTTGACGTGAATATAAGAGAGCATGAAGATGCAGAGATAACACAAATGTAGGAACTTACTTGATGTCTGGCTTAACAGGCTTTATGCCACGTGCACGCAAGTCAGCATCCTTGTTATCAAAGAAGCCTTCAGGTAGAGCTCCCTTTGCTTGATTGATTTTAGAACCAGCAATCTCTTCTGACTTTGATGTACGCTCCCCAGCAGGCTGGATATTTATTGCCTTTCCAGCATTACCACTAGGCAGTCTATCTATTTCACTCACCAAGTTTAAAGAACTCCTCTCCTCTGGTAGAGCAGAAGCCCCAGTCTTTTTGTATAAATCAGTCTGCACTGACTTGAGCGAATCCTTTCCTAATAGTTCATTAATAAGTAAATAGAATCCCTTCCTATCAGTAAATAATCACAATTCACAAACAAGTTGAACTAGGGAATTAAATAAATAGATGCCTATTTTGGTACCTAAAATATACAAGAAGTTTGGTCCCTAAATTAAAAAGTTTAAACCAAGTCTATATCATATTCAAAAGGGTTGATTACACTTTACCAACTAATGGTTTGGGTCAAGTTTGAGTTGCCAGCTTATGCATAAAAAGTTGCACATTACCCACCTAAGGTCACATCCTTTAATGTTTTTTCAGGCCCAAATTGTTAAAATTTGTATGTGCAAAATCACATGCCTTTAAAAGAACTACCAGAAAATACAATAGCAAACTCATTAAAATCTGAATGCATTAAACTTCCAAACCAAGAGCTAATACAATTAGACCTCAAGAGAGTTGAGCATATTAAACCACAGATTGAATACTCTAACTAGATACAAACCACTAATGGAAAGTGTAATTTCCCCTAGTTTTAAAAAAAAAAAAAAAATCCAATTAATTCCTTTCATCCCTATCTGTTTAGAAACCATGATAGTTCCCATCAAAAAAAGAAACATGACAGAAACAGCAGACTATTTTTGGCTATTCAATTCAACAAAGTAAGAATACCATCTTTGTATTCTATTCCCTCCCCCCCCCCCCCCCCCCCCCCCCCCCAACTCCACCCACCCCCCTTCTCTCTCCCCCTTTTTAGTATTAAAAAGAGAGAGAGAGAGAGAGAGAAAAAAAAAACAAACTCTAACTCATACTTAGATGATCCCCTATTGCTCTAACGGGGGTGAAGGACGTGACATTTGAGCTAGAGCTCATTAGCAGGCATTGAGTCCTTGTTAACTCAAACTGATTATCAAATTGGATTTTGGAGAACAAAGGTTTGACACAGGAATCAGTGCTAAAGAGTACATGAAAATGGCATCAATGGAGGTTTCACGAGACGGGAGTGTCAAAAGCTTCAGCCAGCCCAATCTAATTCAAAAACCAAGCCAAGATGATTTTGAAATCCAGCAAATAAGGCCAATTATTTTGAATGAATTTTCCCTCCAATTCAGAAAATTAATTAATTATTTTGTCCAAGAAACCAAATAGCATTTAATTAAGGTTTCTAGGAAATATTACAACTGTAAGGACACAATTCTCTGGCGGCCCAATAAGGATGTTGGGCTCGCGCATGAAAGATCCCTCACAATATGATTTGTAGAGAGTGGGCTTGAAAAGCTAGCCGTTGGTCACGGGGCGGTGCCCTGTCCTGGTTTTGAGGGAATTTGTGTAGAAAAAGGATTTGGGCTTGAACGTTTAAGCCCTACGGCATCGCATCCTGTGGGATGGGCCTCCTCGGACTTGATCCGAGGACCATTAGGGTCTTACCCCGGTTACCCGGCGATGCTTTTCTTTCTGTAATCTCAGGTGTTGTTGAGATGTTCTCACCCAGATCATCTCCCTTCTTCTTTTAGGTGGAATGGGAGTCCCCTTCAGATCTACTTACTTTCTTCTTTTATACTAGCTTGCATTCGCTGTCCTTCGTCCACGTGTAGAGTCAATCTTTACAAAAACTGACATTTGTCCCATCAGTCCAATCCCGGAATTGTTGGGGATGGTTTGATAAAGCTAAAGAGTACGGCTCTGTCAGGGGCAGCGCATTGAATGGCAACGAGAGCAGCTTTCCTGGATATTCTTAGATTCTCTTTTAAGCTTGGCCCTATACCGGTTTTATCCTTCTTCTTTTGGTGAGGTTTTGGATCTGCCGAGGACTGAGTTGTCCTCGGCTGCACCACAAAAATGTTTGGTGCTCTGCATTGTAGAGCTTGGGCCGTAGCTCTTCTCGGCTCGGGCCTTTGGACTCTCTAAGGGCGAATGGGCCTGGTCCATGAATTATTGGGCCCCACAACAACCATTATGTTTTTTTTTTTTTTTGATAGGTAATAGAACTTTTATTGAAAAAATGAACATCGTGTTCATGTATTACAACCATTATGTTTTAGTTATCCTCTTTTAATTTGTTTCTAGTTTCAATGAGTCAAATTTGACTATGGTCTTAAAAATGTAATGTTTTAATTGCTATTTTCATTCTCCTATGCTTAGAAGGTTGTTCAAAGCTTCCATATAAGCTATTTGGCTGGAATGAACAAATCAAAGTGTATTTTCAGAAAAATAGCCTTTGTGCTTTAAGAAGAATGATTTCTTCTATTCAACTCCTCCCTTACGTGGATTCCTTTTGGTGGCAAGTTTCGATTTTTGTATCTTTTTGGGTGGTGATAATTCTCATTCAGTGGTGAGTCATTTCAGGTCTATATCCTCAGTAGAATTCCTTGGGTGGTGATTTTTATTTATTTTTTAATAAATAATCGGAGTAATATTATTGAGGAAAAGAGAAAGGAAAAATACAAGTTGTTCATGATGATGAACACAAGAAAACATAAACAAACAACAAAAGGAAATTACCTTCTAGTGGAAATAAGAATGGACTTGGCCCAAGCTACGATCATAGATAAAATAACCTTCTAGTGGAAAAAAGCTAGCTGGGCTTACAACCGTGAAAATCCGAGAAGACTACCTTTCTTGAGGACCATAACCGAAATAACCCACTAAACCTTTTTCCCGAGGTCACAATGGTATCTTGGATAGCAACTTCTCCCTTGGCTGGGACCACCCATCTTCCACGCTTCCCCCTAGGAACACAATGAAGAAAACGCAGAACCCAATGTAATAGTCACCTCCGCATTAATGAGATCCCCCACCTTAATGTCAGCCACATTAAATGCTGAATAACTGGCCTAAATAGTGAAACACCCCCAAAAGTCCTCTTTCATGATCAAGAAATGGCAGGGGAAAGGTCTAATGGGATTAGTATCTCCCAAAGCCAGCTAGGAGCTAGATAGCTGGAGGATGAAGGGGAATGGCTATAAAAGGAGGAGAGCAACAAGAGAAAGGATCCAGAAAATAGAGAGAGAAAGTCTAAGCAAGAACTAGAGAGAGAGTGAAAGCACTATTCTCCGGTATTTATACTCTTGAATCTTCCTTTTGTACTACAAGAATAATGTTTCCACATATATAGGAGCTCGATTCAACTTATTTGTCTTTGACTAATTGCTTGATCTTCCCATTGTGGATTCTCTTCCCCATATTTTAGAAATTAGTTGTGTAGACCAAGAATACTTGTGATTGAAATAGTTTTGAGTGTTTTTGACCCCCACAGTTCTTAAACAGATATGAATAGGACATTATTAGAACCTTTTGACTCTATCTGCACTTCACATTTCAGGGACAAAAATTGGTGGTGAACTAAATAATAACAATACTGACAAATGATAGTTATTATGTTTAGAAGAAAAATCAGATACAAGCTCGTACCGGTTTTTAGCTTTTTCATCTCATTGTTGTCAAAAAAATTTGGAGGGAGCACAGATGATGATGACTGATTTTTGGGCACTTCTGGTGAGCTTTCAGGTTTAACACTAAGCAACTCTGTAGATTTAGGTTTAATCAACTCTTTATGGGGCTCAGCTTTCACATTGTTAACCCGGGTTAGTCCAGCTGCATTAGCCTTGATGGTATTTATTGCCTGTACCAGCAGAAACATTCAATTAGTAAATACTCATTAAGAACCAAAAGAAATATGGAGAGGAGGGGGGGGGGGGAGTCAGAAAGATATGCCATATAAAATACTTATCAAAAAGAAAAAAGATATGCAATAAAAAATATAATCAATACAACAATTGTAAAATTGGCTCAAAATGAAAAATCCCCAAAAAAAAAGTACAAATCAAGGAATATTTGGCAATAACTAGTGTGAAAGTATACTAAACTCCCAACCCCCCCCCCCCTTTTTCTCTCTCCATAGAAGAAAATCCTAGGGGTGATATCAGTTCAGTATGATTAGTGTTGAAGGCATTTTTTACACCAAACTGAGGCTGTCGGTTTTGCCATATTGCTTGTACATTGGCACCAACAATTGGTTTTCTAGGTTTTGCTTTCATTTTCTCATCAACCAAAGGAAACAAAGAAAATCAAAAGCCTTAGACAATCCACCAACACTGAAATCCTATATGGAAGAAAAATCTCACTCTCACACTTACACCAACCACCACCACTGAAACAGAGGAAAAATATGCAACCCAAGCGTATTAAAAAAATAAAAAATAACCTTTTAGTTTTGGAGCGTTTGCCACTAAATCAATCAAAACATGATAACAGAACCAGCAAATAAAACAGAAAAAAATTAGGAAGATAAACAAAACAAAATATCCTAAGGCTCAAGTCAATTACAAAATTGATATCCATGAATTCCTTTTGTGTTCTCCTCCAATGTTCATATGAGAGACTTGGATAAAATTAATTGCAGTAGGTGATTTGCTCTTAGATTATATGCTCTTAGTAAATTTAACCGGAAAATGAGATAGTTTTCAAGAAAATGAACCACTTTCCAAAAAACATTAATGCTAAAACAAACAGTGCGTCAATTCAAAATACAATGATCAAACAAATTTAAACAATGGATTATAAAAGAACTAGCCTTTTTTCATGTATTAAACAAGTGCTTAAAAGGGTAGTTTTCTAATAAATAAATTAGACTTAGTCTTATGCCTACATGTTAACATAAGAAGGGCTTCAGTGATATTAATTTTCACTCAATAGACCTCAAAACCCACTTATCCAGTCCTGCAATAGCATTTAAGGCATTACCCTCACAGTTACTGACACGGCATTACCTTACATCCTACTACCATTACTAGGCCATCAGTATGTTATAATAGCCTCTCCAAAAAATGGGGGGTCGGTTGTCTACCATCATCTCTCATCCACAAAAGTGAGAGTTTTGTACACTAGGTACGACCTTTTTATGTTATAATAGCCAACAAAAAAGTACAACATGCAAAAAGAAAGTGAAGTGGCCTTCCCCAACAGTTTTTGTGACGTAAACCTTTTGGTAAAAATCTAAATTACCGCAAATAATTTAATTTAATTTAATTTAATTTAAAGTTGGGGTGGGGAATAGAGTGAAATTTTGGACGGATAGGTGGTGTGGAGACCTCCCTCTCCAGTTGGCTTTTCTGACCTTGAACACTTTTGTTGCAAACAAAGAAGCCTCCGTAGAATCATCTTTGTTGTGCCAAGGAGAGGGGAATAGGAGAACTTGGGATGTTCGCTTCATCCGGGGTCCTAATGATTGGGAGGCAGATGTGGTGGTTGATTTCTTCCGAGTCTTGGCTCCCAATCAGCCCCTTGTGACTGAGGGTGATCGTATGAGATGGAAATTGACAAAGAGTGGGGATTTTACTATCCGCTCCTTTTATCACAAGCTTCATGGTTCTTCTTCCATTGTCTTTCCATGGAAAGGTACTTGTAAGGTTAAGACACCCCGGCGTATCTCTTTCTTTGTTTGGACAACGGCATGGGATAGGATTCTAACAGGTGATAATTTGAGGTTTAAGGGCTACGACTTCGTTGATTGGTGTATTATGTGTCGATGCTGCAGGGAGACAGTGGATCACTTGTTGTTACATTGTGGAAAGGCTTATCGGCTGTGGTGTTTTGTTTATAGAACCTTTGGGATTTCATGGGTCCCCTCTGGCACGATGTCAGATCTCCTTTTTAGCTAGTGGAATTGGTTGGGGAAGCGTCCATCTCACATTTGGAATTTAATTCCATTGTGTCTGATGTGGTGTGTTTGGAGGGAACGCAATCGGCGAACTTTTGAGGATTTGGATAAATCCAATGACCAAATGCTCGTTCTCTTTTCTGGTTCCCTTTTTGATTGGGCTAGGGCTTGGGGACTCACATCTAGTGATTCTCTCCCGCTCTTCCTTAGCTCTCTTCTTCTTTGTTCTTAATGTTTTTATTCTCCTATGTTTGTTCTTTTCTTTCTTTTCTTGTACATTTTGTTGTGCTAGTGCTTTTTTGCATTTAGCAGTTTATTGAATATACTTGCTTCTTACCTATCAAAAAAAAAAAATCTAAATTATTTATAAATATATATACACATTTAAAAATTATAATCCTTACTGAAAAACGTACATTAATCATAAGGGAGGTTTTAACCACTTTAGAGTAACTTTACAAGTACATCATAAAGCATTGCACCCTCCAACATTCATAAAGACAGTGTTATATGGTTTTTTCTTTTTTTTTGATAAGTAATGTTATATGGTTTCCTCTTATTCACTTTAACAGGGATGAATAGAAAACCAATATCAGACAGTGCCTTCTCTAACTGGGAAATTTCTGAATACAACCAAGTAAGCATAGAGGAACTCTCACAAATATCATCATTGCACTTTCCAACCAAAAAGGTGGGAAAAACCCTTAGAGTTGAACACACTGCAATTATGGAAGATCATAAGTCATAATGGAGCTACATCTAAGCATGTCAACCTGTGTATATACATGTGATTTGTTTATAATCTAATATTTTTATGAGTGATCATATAAGCTAGAGCCCGTGATATATTTACATGTCAAGGATTCATACATGATATGGTAGGGATCGTAAAAAATCACCTCATGATGTTTACGAGAAACTTGGTGGGCATCCCAATGGGATTCAGATTTCAAAACGAGGTCACAAACCCTACAGACAGGCTGCTCAAGCTCATTGTACCTGCATATATTACAAGAAAAGACAAACATACAGTAAGAAACTTCATCATGAACAGAATAACATACTTAAACAAGAATAACTAAACACGCAATTCAGAATCTAATATCAGATGTATAGTCCGAGCATCAAAATTTATAATTAAAAAAAAAAAAAAAAAAGACAACAGCCAGTTGGTACGATATATGTCCTTTTATAAGTTATAGAATATGTAACTAAAGTGAATGTGTACACTTCTCCCTCTAGTAACATATTATAGATATAACTCTATCTCAAGCACCCAAAAAAATCAGTATAATTTTCCATAATCTTTTTTCTTTTATTACTTTTTGAGATGTAGGAGAACTTCACTTGCAGAGCATACTGTACAACAATACTCACTGTTAACCAAACTCCTACGAGCAACTGACCCCACCAGCTAGAACCAGTTACCAGGTAATCCAGGGGTTTTTCATGCCCGATGAGCTAAGCAGTTTATTCTCGTGCCCATATAATCTTCCATAAGCTTTATATGTGTGTGTGTGTGTGAAAGAGAGAGTGTACTTGGGTACCTAAACAAACATCGCCAAAAACAATTACTAACTGCAAAGTTCACCAAAAACAGAAGAATGAAAAGCTAACCTTACAAGAGGAGAATCTATGCGCTTGTCTTTCTTCTTTGCGTTCAATTTAGCACGATACACTGCCTTTTTCCTCGCTTGCGCATCCATTCGATTTTTAGTTTAGGGTTCTCTATTCTAATTTTCGAAACCCCCAAACCAAACGTTAAAATCAATTAATCAATCCAAACCAAATCCAAATGTAAAATTTCATAACACACGCTGAGTAAGGGGTTTTTGGTTTGGGTCGGTGCTGGATAAGTTTGTAAAGGTACAGAACGGCGCCGTTTACTGTATAAAACTGAATAAACAAAAAACCCTCGGCTTTCTTTTCTTTTGGGCAAAACTTATAAATTTAGGGCGGTTGTGGTACGGTTTTGAGCTATTTTTGGCATCATATTTTGCAGTATAGTTTGGCCAAAATTATAACCGCATATCATCTTAGTTTTGCGATCATAGGTATAGGGTAGTGTGATGTATAAGGTGTGGTTTGAATAGTTTTGGACTAGTATATTTTTCAAATTTTGGGTTTTTCCTACTCAGCCTAACGGTAGTGTGCGTGGGACACAGTGACTTGAGAGAGATTGAAATCGCATATCGCACTTGAGAGAGATTGAAATCACATATCGCACTGTATCATGTGGTGCGGTACACTGCTACCTACGGTGTAGTTATATTATTTTGCGAACGATTATGATGCGATTTTTGTAGCTTAGTAAACACCCCACCGCTATTTTTGTTATACTTAATTGTGACATTTTGATATGGGTTTTAATTTTTAAACAGTGTTTATCGCTAGGCAAAGTAAATAAATAAATAAAAGAGAAGGTGATTTAAATTTAACGGTGTTTGTTGGCTTTGGTTAATTGGCCACGTGGCTGGAATGTAATTAACTTTTGTCATTTTCTTTTTTGTTTTCCAATCTTATAACATTATTTTTCTAAAAATTGTATTTGAAACCCGATTTCAAAACACAATATTGACGTGATTTGTGTTTGACTCTTTTTTGAAAACACGTTTTTAAGAAGAGAACCAGAAAAAATGTGTGTGTTTGGCTCTTATTTTATAAACAAGTTTACCTATTAGTTTGAATGATTGATTGAGATTTGAAACAACAGATGGTGTGGACTTCACACAACTTTTCTGTTTATTCACAAGATTGCCACTGAATTTAGTTCTCTGTTTTCAAAAAACATCGAAAATTTTGTTTCTTATTTTTTTTTTTTACATGAAAATTGGATTTGGTTTTATGAAAACTGGAAACGATTGCCCAACAACAATCGCACTACTAGGGGAGGTTGTATATTATGTTTCTGTAACTTGCGTCCTCTCCCTCACACGAGGGTGGATGCATATTATGGAAACATGATGGATTTTCTTCTAGTAGGGCCCACGATTTTTAGAAAACAAATTAAAAAAAAAAAAAAAAACATGTTGAAAACCATTTGACTAAACAGACTCTAGGATCTAACACAGGGACTTAGGCTGTGTTTGTTTTGGGTGTAAATGATTTTCGAAAATGCTTTTCCGGAAAAGTGGATGTTTGGCTGTTACTGAAAATTCAGTCAAACTGAAAACAAAATTTGGTCAAACTGAAAATGTTTTCAGTTTGACCGTAAAATAAGGTTGAGAGGGCGGAAAATAATTTCCGTTCTCATTTTCACTTCAAATCACTTCTGCCCCAGGAAAATAGAAGAGAGAGACAGACAGATAGCAAGGAAGAGAGATCGCACCAGCACCCCAGTACCGACGAAGGCGAGATCGATCCACATCCAAGAGCTCCGACGAACTCAGAAAACCCAAGACCGAGCTTGTTCGTCAAGCAATGCCCAAAGAGAGAGAGAGAGAGAGAGAGAGAGAGAGAGAGATCGCGCCGTCAAACCCATTCCTCAGATCGCGAACCCATAAATCGTCAAACACATTTGTCACTGATCGTCGCAAACCCATAAATCATCAAACCCATTCGCCACCGATCGTTGCGAACCCAGAAATCGTCGCACCATTCGTCAAACCCAAGATCGTCCCGCCGATC
Organism: Quercus lobata; assembly: GCF_001633185.2. Taxonomy (NCBI): domain Eukaryota; kingdom Viridiplantae; phylum Streptophyta; class Magnoliopsida; order Fagales; family Fagaceae; genus Quercus; species Quercus lobata. Next base: position 846,392 of record NC_044915.1, on the reverse strand, counting down.
AGCTTGCTTTGGGTCAATCTGGTCAATCTTGTCGCCGATCCACTTGCTCTCTTTGATCTTTGATTTTCTTCTTGTTGTTGTGGTGGCGTGGGTGGTTCTTGTTTTATTGTTCTCTGATTTTGGGTTGATCTCTGATTTGATGAATTTTTTTTTTGTTGGGTATTGAGAATTTGGGTTTTGATGAATTTGGGTTTTGTTGGATTTGATGATATATTTGTTTGGAAGCTGAGAAAATGTGAGAAACATGATAAAAATGAGTTTTCTAGAGCATTTTCAAGAATACAACCAAACACCATAAAATATTTTCCAAAATATTTTTTGGAATGCAACCAAATACTTGAAAATATTTTCCTTTCCCAAAAATAGCATTTCCGGAAAATATTTTACGGGAACCAAACACAGTCTTAGTGTTAGTTTGGATTGCGTTGAAATGAAATTTCGGCACATTTGCATCTTTGTCAGTAGGTCTCGTGCACTGTTCATGGGACCCACAAGTTGTCTAATTCAACAAAATTTTCATTAAAACTGGGTCCCACGGTACTATTCACACATTTAAAAATTATTTTACTACAGTATTTTCAGTTTTCAGCAATAAGTGGTATCCTAATAGACCCCTTAGATTTTTTTTAGAGTTCTCATAATAATTCCACCATAAGCTTCTTAAATTATTATTTATTCCAACTATTTAAAAATGAGTGATTGTGAATTTTACTATGTCATCAGTAAGTTAAATGGATACCAAAAACTGATAGTCAATATTTTTAATAATATTTATGATGTATGATTCATGCATTTCAATATGAGTTAATAAGATTATAAGGATTTAATAGTATAATTAATCTGACCATAGGATACCTTAGTTTGGAACTGGCGGCTAGGCCATAGTAACAAATAATATATATGACAAAGTTTTGTGGGTTGGATTGGATTGTCAACTTTTTATTTTATATTTTATGGTGGGTTGAGTTTGGTGCGTGTCAATAAATTCACAAATCCGCCTAACCCGACATGACTTAACTATATTTAATATATATTTAAAATATATATTATATAATTTTATTATTTAATATTTTGTTTATCAATTGGGTTGGGATAAAACTATATAATATCCCACTAACTTTGAAGTACTAATAAAATAATTTATGTTAGTTTGGTACCATGCTCAGGTTTATTAGGTTATAATTCTGCTTTTATTTGTTTGGTGTTGTTCTAAAACTCAATTAAAATTAAAAAAAGAAAATATCTAACCCATGAATCCAACCCAATCCAGGAGAGTTGGGTTGGACCCTTGTAATGAGTTTGGATTAGGTTGGGTTGAATTTTTTTCAACTCGACTATGATGGAATAGATTAAAAATACCTCTCAAACTGACCCATGCCATTCGACAATTTCAACAAATTGTGAAACAAGTTATGTTTTTTTTTTTTTGGGAAACTTGAAACAAGTTATGTTAAGTATATTTTTAAACTTTTTGTTTTTTTGGTTTGTTTAATTATTAATATGATAATTGGAGGGGGAGTGAACCCTGTGTATGACGAGAAAACCATCAAATGCCAGCTTAGACTTATTGTTATAATATAAGGTCATTTCACGTTTTCTAAATACAGGTACAATAGTATTTTATTTTAATGGGAATTTTTTTTTGAGAAGATATTTTAATGGTATTAGTTATTATTATTATTATTAGATTATTTATTATTTTGAAGAAAGACCAAGATAGGCAAAACTGCGAGTGTCCTTGAAGACGAAATAGAAAAGCAAACTCTGTATGCGTGCGTTACACCTAATACCGCAGATGATTTCGTGGCGCCACCTAGAATGCAGACGAGCAAATCTAAAAACACCTCAGCACCCACCGAATATTCCAATTTTATTTCTCACACAAGAGAGATGGAATACGATGCCACCCACCCACCCAAGCAAAATATCACATGCACGTTTTTTATTTTTGGACCCAATTCAATTCTAATCACTATACACCCTGCATATTTCTTTTTTTACTATTTTTACACTCCTTTTCCTAATTATTACCAAGAGTCACTTCTCTCTCTCTCTCTATATATATATATAAAATAAGCAAATGTACATTTCCCTTTAATAATAATAAATTAGTCAGTAATTCACGCAATGCACAAGAAACTTTAATAAAATATTTAAAAAAAAAAGATTTTCTCTTTCTTTTATTTAGTATATAAATATGAATTTTGATATTATGATAGTTATTACTATACGTTAATTATAATTTTCTCTGTGTATAAAATATTAAATACAAAATTTGATCATTATAATAGTTATTAATGAGCATTTATTTTGAGAATGTTTTATATGAAACTACTATAAATATAATTATGATAATTAATATTAGGTTTTTAATAAATAAAAAGTTAAATTTTGATACAGTTCTTTATATGCTATATCTTAAGTTTTTCAAAAAATTTAAACATGTATTTGCATTGATTAATGTAGTAACATGTTAAATTTAATTGTCACTGAAAGAGATAGTTTGACATGCAATGTATTGATTAATGCAATAACATGGTTAAATTTCAATTAGAGAATTTAAGTTGTAGCATGTCCGAACTTAAAGTTTTTATATCATGTATATGGAGTATATTAAAGTCGAAGACAATTAGGATCAAAATTATTTTATAATTGTTGTCAAACTTTATGCGTTACATGTCCAATTTAATTTTCTCAATTTTAGTGACAAGTGACCTATTCACAATAATTAGCACAAAAGCCATGATGGCTATATCACTCACTTAGGTAAAGATCACCACATTATCAATACTATTAAATTCTTCTATGTGTAAGTAAAAGTTAAAATCTAGAATATGATTTATGAACATGAGTGCTATAAATGTGAAATAAATAGTGTTGGCATGCATCATTTGTAATACAGAGGTTGTGCTTAAATTAAATAGTAATAGAGACTACCAATAAAAATAATCGAGAAAGTTTAGAATACAACTCTTGTCACAATTTTTGTCAAAATTATGACATGGTCAATTGTGAATGATGGAGAAAAAATGGTAGATTCATGTGAAAGTGATTATCCACCACTTATAGATAGCTACTTTCGTAAGTTATAGCGAAAATAATTAGGTAAAAGAAATAAAGGGAAAAGTAAAGGAAAATGTTAAAGGTATTACAAATAGCTTATAAACTGATTGACAATGAATGTGATCTATGTACTTTAACCATGTAATAAACAAATATTTGATTTAATTTTTTTTTTTAATAACGGTTGTCACATTGGTTTTGTAAGCTTTATATAGTAAAATTTATAATATCCAATCAATTTTACAATATTCCAAAAATAACTTATCATCTCACACACACATGGGCTCACTACAATGTAATTTTTTTTTTTTTTAATACTAATTTAAGAATGTAGTGTCTTTAACATTACTTAATTTTATTGAGTAGAACTAACAAATTGTAGTGAATATATATATATATATATATATATATAATTAGTGGGCTTTAACTTTTTTTTTTTTTTGGTAAAACAAACACAGGCAAAAAATAGAATAAATGAGGTTCTAACATAAATGTGGGCTTTAACAACTTATTGCGTGACATTTGTTTGTAAGTTTTATATAGTAAAATGAATAGGATTCTACCATTAAAAAGAGTTAAAAAAAAATTAGGTAGAAAAGAAAAGAGAGGAGCACTAAGAAATAGGGTTGGCAACATGATGTGAGAGTGTGAGCGACCGGGGCATGATGAGCGTGGGCGTTAAGTTGAGAGAATGAGATCCATCCAATACCATTACCAATAGAGGTGTAATAGATACTACTATATATAAAAAGGAAGGTAGGGGTTAGAATATTTACTTGGTTGGCACGGAGCAAAGGCAAAGGCAAAGAAAGAGAGAGAGATATTCTGATATCTATTTGGGGGAAACGATACGGCAATTTCGGTTGCACGCATAGAGAGAAACAGGGAGAAGCTCTGGATTCCACCTCTTCCCGTCCCTCGCGACGGTGCTTATGCCGCTTGGCTTTCTCTATCAGGTCCTCTCTCTCTTTCTCATCAGATCTGATTCCTGTGCTTTCTGATTTAGGGTTAGGGTTTCGTTTTATTTTTCTCAATTCGATTTCTTTTTTGTTTGTTTTCTTGGATTTTTTTTCAAGGATTTCGTTTGATTGATGAGGATCTGAATCGCGGTATTTTTTTTTGAGGGTTATTAATTGGTTTGGTTTGTAAAATTTGAGATTGCTATCCGCTATTGATTATATATGGCGACGAAATTCGTTGAAGTTGGAATTCTGTTTTGTTTATCACTACGAGGTTTGTTGTTAGATTTTCTCTGTATCATCGCAGCTTTGTCAGGATTGTGAAATTTTGGATCGTGAAATTTAGATATTTCGTGGGTTTCATCAATTACGGTTAGGGTTAAGATTCGATGTCTTTTTTTAAGGGTTATGACTTGTGAATTGGTTTGGTTTTAGAATTTGAGATTCTCATCTACTATTGATTATGCGTTTTTATTTGTTGAAGCTGGAATTCTGTTTTGTTTATGTATTGTGGCATGAGGGTTTTTGTTTTGTTTTTAGATTTTATGTGTATCATTGCAATTTTTTTGGAATTGTGGATTCGGATGCACTGCAGCTTTTTCTTTTGCGATTAAAAAGTTGGATTCAATGTCTTAAGGGTTATGAATTGGTTTGGTTTTAGAATTTGAGATTCCCATGTACTATTGATTATGCATTATTATTTGTGGCAACAAAATTCGTTGGGTTGAAACTACGAGGAGGGCTGTTAGATTTTTCTGTATCATCTTACGGTGGAATTCTGTTTTTGATCATGTTTTACTATGGCCCTTAATTCAATCTTGTCAATAATCTTTGTTGTGGTCTACGATTCAGTTTGTGTTTGTTTGATTTTTCCTTGATCACAAATCATAGTTTCATATTATTGTTAATGGCTGTATTAGATTCCAGGTTTAATTTATTCATAATGTATAACAGGACAAGAACATTTTTTGTAGGTTAGTATTCAGGGGTGAATGAAAGATAAGCTTTATTTGCAATTACTTTAATCTGAAACTTATTGAGATTGAATGCTATAAATTTTTATGACAGGTTCTGCTGGGCTTGGATTTGAAGGATTTTAATTTCTATCGTAAGATATGGAGCAAGTCCGCTTCTGGTCAAATTGCTACCAATACAGGGTGTTTTCGTTCCAGGAAGTTCTTGACTGGAGGTTTCTCATCCTTGGAGATTTTCTTTTGGTTTCCTTTGTTAATTGCACTTAGCGGTCAGCTCTCAAATGATCATTGCCGAAGGCGTAATGCAAGTTTTTTCTAAGATAGGTGTTGGATCTTTAGTGCACTTGTATAAGTAAGAGCTCTCTCTCTCTCTCTCCTCCCCCCCTCTTTTTCTGGGTCAAAATCTTGCTTCACCTTCTAACAATTTTTTTGTTGTTAGTGCATTGCTGATACGACATCCGGTAAAGAATTTTGGGAAAACGTCTTCCGGGGTAAATAATATCTTGCATCTGTTTTTGTTATTATATTTTTCTATATTTTAATCCATTTAATAATTCTCCTCTCTAATCTTGTTGCTCCTTTCGTTCAACAGGGCTGAAGTCTGCCATTCAAACTTGGAGGTTGCTTACCATAGTTGATATTAGATAAGCAGTTGTGTTGAGTCTGTGCAGACAGCACAAGTCTTAGTTATTTTATTGTTGCTCCTGATGGGTGCTAAATAGCTGAAGATTTGACAACAAATTCTACTTAGAATATGAGGTAGCTATTAGTAGTTAAGTTTTAAAACCTTGGGAGACTGTGTCTTGAGGGATCCTGCCTGTTGGCTAGGGAAATCAATTCTGGTTGGTTGTTTGATTGTTTTAAATATGTTCTCTAGTACTTGTCCTTTCTTACTGTCCATCCCGTCTTGCTGTCTTGAAGTCGTGGGATTAGCAATAAATAAGGCTTTGCAGCCCGTCCATCATAAAATTTCTGGTGTTTGGCTCTTGGGTTTCATGGCAGAAAATTAATGGTGGATTCAGCTGAACGAGTGAGGCAGTTGTGTATATCTTATAATATTTCCGAAGGATCATCTACTGAAGATAAATGCTATTTTTCTTTAGTGAGTTACTATACTTTTCTTGAATAAAGAAGGGAGTCGCGTTTGTTCCACAATGATGGAGAGGTGAGTTGTGTTACTGTGGGACTTGCTTTATGGTATTTATTTATGTGTTATCATGTTGAATCCTTACAGAAGTTTTGGTCTAATCTAGGTACAAGTTAATCAAGGAAGTTGGAGATGGAACATTCGGATGTGTTTGGCGAGCTATTAATAAGGAGACTGGTGAAGTTGTAAGTGTGTTTTAAAATTCATTCCCTGTCTATGTTGTTCCTCACCATTCCTGTTTCTAATTTTTTGTTCAATTTTAACAGGTTGCAATTAAGAAGATGAAGAAAAAGTATTACTCATGGGAGGAGTGCGTAAATTTGAGAGAAGTGAAGGTAATATGATCTTTCATAATCAATGCTCTATTCTGTGGCTGCTATACTGCAAATACATGATGGGTTTCTTGTTATGGCAGTCATTACGGAAAATGAGTCATCCAAATATTGTGAAGCTTAAGGAAGTCATTAGGGAAAATGACATCTTGTATTTCGTGTTTGAGTACATGGTAAATGGCATCTGTCCTTTCTAATTTCTTGCTATAATTGTGACAGCTAATTGTTAATTGGTTGTTTACATTTAATTACTTAATGTTGTGCTTCAGGAATGGAACCTATACCAACTCATGAAAGACAGGGAAAAGCTTTTCTCTGAAGCTGAAGTCAGAAATTGGTGTTTTCAAGTTTTTCAAGGTCTTACTTACATGCATCAGCGTGGATATTTTCATCGTGACCTTAAGCCAGGTAATTGTCTTCCGTTGTTATTCATGGCCATCTTGGTGAATTTGATTGATTGAAGAGAAATCAAAGGGTATTCTGAATTTTGTACAAAATGCTCTGTTGAATTTGTTCAAAGAATCATATATTCTCATGGAATATATTGCATGGAGAAAAATTGCAATATCTTTATTTATATTATATTGGAAATTATTTGAATTTTATATGCTTAAGCCAATGCATATCAGTTGTTATTGTATCTGCATATTTTATTTTGCTGCTAGATTCTTTTGTTGTAGTATACAACTGACACCTGCAAACCTCGTTGCAGAAAACTTGTTGGTTACAAAGGACATAATCAAGATTGCTGATTTTGGTCTTGCTCGGGAAATCAACTCGCAACCACCATATACGGAATATGTCTCGACACGTTGGTATGTGTTTTCTTCATTTTCTTTCTAATCTATGAGCCTCGGCTTGTATGATTGGTATCAAGTTGTTACCGTGGTATTTTGACTTCTGATATGTAAAAATTGCAGGTATCGAGCCCCTGAAGTGCTGCTTCAGTCATACCTTTATAGCTCTAAAGTTGGTTAGTGTTTAGTTTGAATAAACTTGTGGCTCACTTATATAGATGCCAACAGTTTTAATCATATAGTACTTACACATGATTTTTCCATTCTGACCTCTAGATATGTGGGCAATGGGTGCTATAATGGCTGAATTGTTCACTCTCCGTCCTCTTTTTCCGGGTATTAGGTACATATATTTCCTTATATGAGAATTGAGTATCTATTTTGTCTGTTGTTTTATTTTACAAGGAGAGGCTTAAATTGCCAACCACTATGCTGATTGATTTGATAATTGGGGTAAGGTGCTGTATTTTAGATGGACATTATTAGAATCTACTTAATAGCATATAAAATAGTTAGCATACTTCTTTTTGCGCTTCTCTTTTTGTCATTTTATGAAGTTGCTAAAAGGTCAAAAATATTTTTGTTGTCTGAATCCTGGTTTGAAGATTGATAATTATTCAGGTAGAGATCTGCTAATTGGATAGTCATTAATTGATAGCGATCCTTCTGTTCATAATAATTCTTGCAGTGAAGCAGATGAGATATACAAAATATGCAGTGTTATCGGCAGTCCAACTAAGGATTCCTGGGCTGATGGACTTTGTTTGGCAAGGGATATCAACTACCAGTTTCCCCAGGTCAGTTTTACTTTTCTGGATGTGGTGCATGCATTTTATATGCATGTGTCGAAGTAGGTTAGAATCTTGAAATTTTCTGTAGGTAGGTATTAAAAAATATTTGCTTATATGTGCGTATTAGGTAGCTCGACTTCATCTAGTGCTTTAGGCCTGGCCATGTTAGCTAGATGTGGCAAAACACAGCTAAATTCTTTGTCATCTTGTAATTTGGATGGGGAGAGAGGCATTTCTTACTGTGAGGGGAATTGCCAATGTTGGCACTCTATGATCTAATGGAAGATAAAGTAGTTCAAAAATATATCACCTTTTCAAATATAATTTCATGTGAACAGCTGAGTCTGATGATACCTATTCCAAAAACTAAATGGTTCTGAGTTTTTGACCATTTGTGTTTTCATCCTCTTTGTACCATGTGACTGCTGAATCTGTTGTTAATTATTTTAAAAATTAAGAAAGTCGAAATGTATGGAAGTTTAATATTGCTTGTAATTTGTAATTTGACACAGTTTTCTGGTGTTCATCTTTCTGTATTGGTTCCATCTGCAAGCAATGATGCGATCAGCCTTATGACAGTGAGTAAAAAATCTGTAAAAAATTGAAGCTTTTTTTTTTCTCAGACCCTATTGCAAGATGATTATATTATGTTATTTTAATTCTTAAAACATAAGAGAAGAACTCTTTATTTTTCCTTTCTATTTTTATGGACATTTTCTTGTTTGTTCTAATTTTTTCTTTTTAAAAAACTAGTCACTTTGTTCTTGGGATCCTTCCAAGAGGCCAACAGCTGCTGAGGCCCTTCAGCATCCTTTCTTCCAGGTTCTGATTAATCTTCATAAATCTGTGTGTTGATCTTTTACTTTGAATTTGAGTTAGATGTAGTAAGTAATGTTCAATAAATTTTAAAGCCAAACTTCATTTGTGTGGCAGAGTTGCTTTTATGTTCCACCATCCCTGCGTTCCAGGGTTGCAGTTGCTAGAACACCTCCCTCTGGTTTGTCTTCTTCATACTTAAAAGTTCCTTAATTTAAAGTGCACCAACTTCTGGATTGCTTTACCTGTAATATACATGAACCTAACTATATTGCATAATTGCAGCCAGAACAAGGGGAGCATTGGAACAACAATCTGCTAAGAGACATTCTGGGGCTTTTACTACTTCAAAGTTAACCAGCAATTATCCTTCTCCTAAGTTACATGCTTCCTTAAGCACAGGTGGTAGCTATAATAGATTTGGCATTTTGAATTGTCTTTCTGACTTCTATAACTAATATTGTCTTACAAGGTATGATCTGTGGCTAGTTGTCTTGTTTAAGATGAGCTCATGATCTCTTTATATTAGGATACGCACTCTGGGATATAGATTCAGATTTCTAGGGTTGGATAAAATATGAAGCACATAGTTTGCTCAGTACTCAAAGTAAAAAACTATTGCAAGGATATAAAAGCCCTATTCAGAAAAAAGACATTGTACATAGCATGACTGTGTAAGGTGAAAAACTTGACTCTGGACTGCATGGAATGCATGAACAATGCAACTGGAAGACCTCCTAGATGATTGCATGAACTTGCAAGGAAGTTGCTGGTCTCTGCTACAGTAAACTAGGGTCATTGAATGTACTACATCTAGACTTGAATCCTCTACCTAATTTTAATTTATAAACATATGGGCACTATGCATGACATTGTATACTGTCAAATCTGATCAGGCAGATGTTATAGGTAAATAACAGACAGTAGGGTTATCTCAGTGTGCTGTTGCAAGTCATGTGTGAGACCAGAGAAACTGAAATAAGTGCTGCACAGAGATGAATCTAGCAATTAGAATGTCTCATTAATGATCCAATGTAGGCTTTTGTTGTATACTTTTATTATCAAGTTGAGCCTAATATGCCCACTTTCATGAAGAACCACAATTGAACTGTGTCAAAAATCATGGTTTGTGCGATGCTTTTTTTTCTTATAGTTCAAGAACATACAAGGTTCCATTATCTGTTGGAATATGTTTTTCTTTTAAAATAAGATGTGGTATGCTATATTCTCATCCTATGCTAAATGTTCTTACAGGTGTGCAACGCAAGCTGGATTTGGTTGACCAGGTAAGATGCTGAACAAGTTTTCTGTATACTTTGTAGTTTTTGCGCTTTTCTTTGATTGCTAAATTAGCATTTGTTATTATTATTATTATTTTTTTTTTAGCTTTTTGTAAGATTAGGTCGAACATGTGTTTAGGTTGGTCTTTTTTCTATTCTGTTTTTTGCCTGCAAACCCTTTTTCTTTTTGGGAAGAACCAGTTTGTGCCCAGACCTGTTTGGCATTGTCCTGCAGAGCTTCTCTCTCTCATGACTGTCCTAATTTTAATGATTCTCATGAAAGTTGATTGTGCACCAATTTGTCTACAACAATGATTTTCTTGGAAGTCAAATACTAAGTTAATGAATGAGATGTTTGATGATTATGATTTATAGGGAAAATATTGTGTTAATACTAATAAAAGAGAATAAAAAAGTTCACTGTGTTAAGAGTTAGCCATTAGTTGCAGTTAATACTGAGTTGCTTCATATGATATAAGAACCCTGGCTACGTGATGGAGAAAAAAATGTAATGGATATTACTGATAAACTAATATTAGAGCATTCATAAAAAGTTCATTGTGTTAAGAGTTAGCCATTAGTTGCAGTTAATACTAAGTTGCTTCATATGATATAAGAACCCTGGCTATGTGAAGGAGAAAAAAATGTAATGGATATTACTGATAAACTAATATTAGAGCATTCATAAACAATCAAGATATTGTCATTTTTCATTTTCAGTTGTTGTGAATTTGGTTTTTGCCTTCCATACTTCATTTCTGTACGTTAAAACATGTTATAGTTTTGGCAATGCTTTCTGTTTGTTAAAACATGTTTTAGCTGTGTGCCAACTCCTATGTTTTTGTTGTGAAGGACATGAGTAAGAATGATAAATCTCTCAAGAGCTCTGTTAAACAACCAAGATATCGGCCACCAGGAAAGAACAGCCCAAGTAAGTTTAAGCTGAAATACATCTTATGTTGCTTTCTTATATTCTTTTCATTTTTTTCGATTTTAAAAATTATTCCTACAAATTAAAAGTGAGTTTTATACTACATTGTACATTTTAATTCTCCAGAATTAATGTATAGGCCTATATGTTTGACTGTATGCCTATTGGTTTGCAGCCTCCACTAACAAGGGGAAGACTGGTCGGGGAGTTTTGGAGGCAACTGAGAAGTTAGCAAACATGACCCTTGGTTCTCGGAGGCAGTCTGTTGGGCAGCCACGTCACTCTCCCATGAAGACTGGAGTCCAGTGCCCACCCATGAAGGCTGGAGTCCAGTGGAATTCTGGATCCGGCGACATGTTTCTCAGGCATGCCCAGGACATTCAGCATGGCAGAACATATTCGAGGAAAGTTGTGGGTTGAATTAAACGCTCGCTGATGGCATACATACATACATACATACATATATATATATATATATATGTGGAATGTGCTAGTACCTGCTATATCGGTGGCTTTGTGCCTACTTTTGTTTTGTTAAGACAAATATACGTACCAAGTCCTCTGTCACTTATATTTGTCCTAAGATACTGTCCTGTGTTGTTGACATAAACTTATTTAGTTGGAAATGTTTGTTGCTTGTTAAGTTTTGCTCAGTTTTTCTTGTGCTTTTGATTTGCTTTAACTGTTCATTGGTGTAGAGGACCTTGCAGCAGCCTGTTATGGTGGGCACAATTTGGATTGGTGCAGTAGGTTGACGGGTTTTGGCCATCCTAGTTGAATCATTCCACCATGCAATGCTGTGAGATGTAAAAGTTAGGGAAAAAAACAAATCCTCTTACCATTATAACCTTTTACTTTTTTATCATCTTTGACTTATACATCTCACAAAAAGTGATAATTGCATGGTGAAATAGATCTAAATTTAGACACATTCAATTTAAATGATGCCAAATGCCAAAAATAGTTATAAAGTTAAATTACAAATTATAGCCCCTAATTTTGTCTAAAATTCAACTTAACACTGTACCTTTAATATCTAATTTTGTTTGAAATGATGCCAAAATAGTAATAAAGTTAAATTACAAATTATAGCCTCTAATTCTGTTTAAAATTCAATTTAATACTGTATCTTTAATTTCTAATTTTGTTTAAAATTCAATTTAACACTGTACCTTTAATTTCATTCAATTTAGTTCTACAATGTCATTCTGTTATTCTAAGAACCATTGATCTAAGTCTACGATAGGATGTTAAACACCCACCTCCGGTAAAATGGTTTTCCAGACTATGGCAGCTGATGGACATGTCATTCCATACAATGCGAGCATTACGTCTTGTCATTCATCATAGAACATGGATCAAAATAGAAATTTGAAATTTTAATCAGGAGTTGAAAAGATAAAGAGTATATGAACTTATGACCATGGGACTGTATGCATTGATCGAAAATTATGAATTCTAGAGAAATTACGAAGGAAGCTTGTTTTGACATGGACTTGATAAAGATTATGGATCTAATACATGAACGTGGCAAAGAAATAAAAATTAAGAGCATGTTATAACATGCATGAGAACTTAAGAACATGGCAAGAGCAAACATAGTTTTACATGATTTTCCTATGAACATTTGAAGAACATGCATGCATCCAGCATCATAACATTTACATCTTGGCTATAATGGAAACATCGTAATAAAACATGTTAATTTAAGCATGGAAACATCATGATAATTCTAAAAACACATTCAATAAAACAATATAATAACCTAAAAATGCTAAATTATATCTTCATAAAAATTGAAGTGGAAAGAGTTCACTAAATTTCTTGAGGGGAGGCATTAAAGGAATCACTTGTACTCCAAGACTAGAAAGATTGGATGCATGATGACTATTCTTTGCTTCCTCTAGAGCTCTAGGGGAATGGGATACCTTGAATGGAGAGTCCTCTCCTCAATTTAGAGTAGTGGGAGAAGTCTTTAAAAATGGTGGATTTTCTACAGATGATTGGCTCAGGGTTGGCAAAATTTTGATTCGAAAAGATGGTGAAAGTGGGAGGGAAAAGCTGAAAATTTGAATCTTGAGAGTCCAAGTGTGTTGATCTACTCTAGGATTTGTCCCACTATTTGCCGATCAACAAATGGGGACTAGTCCAAGTACTGATTGACACTTGAGCTTAGTTTTAGCTTACATTTTTCAAATTTTGAACTTCCAACAATCCTTTGAGTAGGAAACTAGTTGTTGCTCATGAAAGATTTCAATTTTTTTGCTAATTTCCAGTTAGAATATCATTATTTTGATATTCAGAAGTCTATTATTTTTTAATATTCTTCTTTAAACAATATAATTTCAAAAATTATCAATATCTAACATTCCAACGCATCCAATTCATGCTTTCTCACGATAATTTTAAATCCAAATTAGTAGGGTCATGATACATCATTAATTTAAATTAGTTCCCCAATGGACCAATTTAAATTGATCGTTTACAATCACAAGTGATTAGATCTAAATCATGCGGGCGCATTCTAACCATTGAGTTTTGATTTTACGATATCTTTTGTTTCAAAGGTCTAATTAGGCCCATGACATATTGTTTTGATCGTTAAAATTTCAAGATTTATTTTAAGTGAAGTATATAAAAAGCTAATAGTCAAAATTATGATTTTGCCCTGGGGATGTAAAAATCATTTTGCCAGTGAAGGTTATAAATGAGGTGTCTACACCTGTGAAGCAAAATTCTTGGTTTTGCCCTTGAAAAATCCAAAAAAGATATCCAAAAAAGATTTTAAGTTAATTAGAAACTTAAAATTAACAATGTGATCAAAATTACCCAACAATAATTTTGTGAAAACTATAAACTAATAAGCATTAAAATAACAACCATGCATAAACTCTAAACATTAATCTCACAAATATAAACTATCCAAATCTCGAATACACCTTAGGCACTCTCAGATTAGCAAATTCTTTAACTAGGAAAATTTTTGTCAATTCTTACATTCACCAAAGTTACACCACTTTTATATATAGGGCCAGCCATACCTTATCAATGTGGGACCACCACTTTTAATATGATAATGCACTTATTTATTTTTCTTCTATCCGATCGATGTGTGATTTTAAAACTAATAAGAAAATCTCTAAATTATTTCCATATGAGTTGTACTAACCAATTCGTAGTTTAGAATTATTCATATAACGAGAGTTGAAGGTACAAACATAAGTGTAAAGCACAACAATATGTTCTAAAATCCATCTTAAAATTGGGATAATCGTAATCCCAATGTTCTAGCGTCATAATTAGAATAGCTTGATAGTTTAATACAACCCATCAAAGGTGCATAGAGTTATGGGGTAGTCGAGCTTTAGAAAAATAGGTCACCAACTTTTATTTCTTGAACTTCAACATTCAAGTCAATTAAGATTGTTGTAGCATCCTCCCATTCTCAATGTTCATTTTTGTGAGAAGAATCTCCCGAGGAAGAAGATGATACTTAATGCCAAGTGTCTCAAAGATCCTCTTCAACTCCAATAAAAGCTCTGTAATCCGATTGTTTCGTTCACCATAGTTTTGATGGTTGATGGTGTGTTGGACGCATAAACACATTTTTAATTTGTGCACATTCTCTATTTCTTTCACTGTTACAGAGTGTTTTGGATTCCAATACTTTGGCTTGCTCTCGATGTATCTACATTCACAAGAGCATAACACTTTTTAATACAAGTGAAAGCAAGATGGTACTAACAAATAAAAGGAGTAACTTACGCTTGTATGGCCTTCTTAAGTGAAATGATAATCTCCATTGATGTTGAGAGATCAATGCTAAAATCAATGCAATCACTCATCTCTGGACTTCTGTAAAAGTTACTTATTGGCTTTGTGAGCAAAAGTGAGTTGGGGTAGTAGATTTTCTCATTATCATATCGAAGAAAAACAGTTGTCAAAATGTTCATCTCTTCCACAATCATCTGTCCCCAATATATAAATGTAAGCACAAGTAATATATATGAACACTGACACACACAAGCAAAGAAATTTTTTTAAATATCAGTGTAATAAGAAATTGTGGAGTTAGAAGATAGTGTACGTGTATATACTGTACTGTTTTTAGGTGAACTTACCTGAATACCATCGATGACACAGCGATCTCCTATATCAAAAGGATGCATAATGAAGACGAAGATGATAGATTCAAAAATAGTCTTGCAGGTATTATGGAATGCGACACTGAAGAGAACTAGCTGGGTTATTACGAAAAAGATTATTTTGGTTGTCGCCAATTCCATCACTAGTAGGGACACCACAATAATTATCACAATAACAACTGAGCTTGCTAACTTATGAAGTTGTTGTACTGCTGTCTTGGTATCATTCAATGAATGTGCTAGAGATTTTCGTTCAAAGTAAGCTCGAACCTAGTAGTGATTGCAAAGTCATTAGAAATAACAATTTTGAAATTTATTATCAATAACATACTTTCAAATACCATTTAATCAAACAAGCTGAACAGGAAATAAGTATGTACGTAAAATGTTATCACTTTAATTTGCATAATTTGATATTGGTTCAGTGTTTCATTTCCTTGATATATACCAAAAAAGGCATAGTACGTTGAGGTTGAGAGCCGAATAGAGTACGTGCCAGAAGCATCATTGGAATTTACAGAGTTTGATTACGTATGGACTTAATTCTATTAACCTTATGTTAGTTAATATATTTTGCCATGAGACACATAATCAAATTCCACCAATTTCACACTAACAAATTCTTTAAATTGATCATATTGAAACTTTGCATAAACTACGGATATAAAACTTACCACCCAATTTTTAAATGAAGACTTGGAAATCCTTCCGGTCTCAAGCGATCCCTCAAAGAGTGGAAAAATTGTATGAATCTCAACTCTCTTCAAAAATCTCATTAGATCATCCTCTTCAATATACCTACAACAATCATGATTTGACATATTATGAATCACCACGTGCTAGAATTGTGTGTAGTAAAACTCATTAATATTTTCATAAATTGTTAACAATTTATATTGAATTTAGTAGATATAAACAAGAGTGTAACAATAGATATTATTGTATATGAAAATTGATTTGTAAATTTAAATGCTTAATCATAAACAAGAGTGTAACAATAGATATTATTGTATATGAAAATTGATTTGTAAATTTAAATGCTTAATCATGCATATATGAAAGCTACTCAATCTTGCTAACAATGGTTTCTATTTTTTTTTTCTTTCTTGAATAGTGGTTTCCATAATTAGGGGTATGTGGCAAGCACTCAAAGCTTTCAATTGAAGTCAAAATTAAGACATTATGATTCTAGCAAATAAGAGTTATGCTGGTGCCACAACTTGTGTCACAACTTGCCCACGTGGAGAGTTGTGAATGGTGGGAGGTGTCCTCACATGGACCCACCATCACCCCTCCACTGCTCACAACTCATCACATGGACAAATTGTGACACAAGCTGTACAGCAAGTTGTGGCACCAACATAATTTAGTAGTGATAATGTCCACATAGTGTTTGAAAATGGTCTCTTGTTTCTAGCTGTACTGAGCTTGGTCTTATATTGCTTGTCAAAATTGTAACTCTCACAATTTTCTAAATTTCTAATTTCTGATGATTTAAAAAAAAAAAAAAAACCCATGATTTTCAACACCAACATGTCAATCTCACTCATATGACTTAACTGCTTATCAAATTTTGAATCGGTTGATGAAGCTACTCTTGTAGTACCAACAATTATTCTACCTTAAGGTAATAAAGGGACATTCACCAATATTCCCTAGAAGGCTAGAAGACAACCAAATTCTCAAACCTTCATCGATTTATTTATATTATATATTGAGAATCAACATACCTAGCTAAAAATAAAATTTTTCTTCAAATTTGTGTAAAGAATGTCGATCAAAGTCTAAACAAAACAATCAGAACTCGGATTATCCAAAATGACATGAATCTGAGGATGGGTGGACTTGCATAGGGTTGTCAGACTTTTATTAGCTTTAATATTTGGTCTGATCATTATTGACACTTAAGATTTAAGACCCTATAAAACAATAATGTACTCTTTTGTATAGTCAGAATATAGAAATCAGACCAAAATCTCTGAGAGCTAGTTTTCCATCCTAGTTGATTCGTGATTTTAGCCATTTATCTTTGTCTTTGTGTGTCATAAAAATTAATATATGAAGTCCTTATTTATTGGAAACTCACAGTCACATGAATATATACAAGGTTATATTCCTCCACTCTGCATATATAGATTATATATATATATATTCCTTTTGTCGTGGGATACTCACTGTGCTTTGAATGGTGGTCCTGCATTAAAAATTAGTGGATGCTTGGGGGTCGATCATGATCATGGTACTCAAAATCAAAAATGAAGCTAAACTGACCAGTGGATACTTTACAATCACTGAATTATAATTAGTGGGATAAGCCGTACCAGATCGAGCAGAACCCTGCAGATCATGATTCCATGCGAGGATATACTAAACCTTTTGAAACAAGAACTCTAGTGCTACATGGACCACTCTTGTATAGTGGTGGGAAAAAAAGTCCGACTCTTTGTGACATGCTTGGATTTTGTGGCCTATTCCACTTACTCTTCCTTCATGGGGTTCGATAACCACGTTAGTGGTGATAGTTACCACCATGAGTACAGAAAACACAGTACATTCAAAATACTTGATGTCATATCAGTTGACGTCTATTTTGAAATCGTCAAAATATGATTTTAGTTAAAATTGTAAAATTATACTTCCAAAACATGATTTCATATTAATTTTAACAAAACACAATTAGCATAAAAACCAAATAAAATAGTTTCAAATGGACAACGAAATCAAGCCCACCGATCGTGAACTTGAGGTTTGCTTGACGAAATGTTTGTATTAAAATTTCAGCGTGATGTCAAGCTTAAGCTCCAAAGAATAAGAGGGTTATATAAAAAAAAAATTTTAATGATCAAGAAATTTAAACTATTCGGTATAGGAATTTGAGCACTATGCAACATCACACTCATATTGTGTGGGTTCCCTCACTTGTGAGCCTACACAATATGAGTGTGATATCATGTCAAGGACTAATTTAACAAGCGATGAATGATAAATAATTAACGTTGATATACTATTTTCTTTTTGAGAATAATGTTGATATACTATAATTTATCACTACCGAGTAAAGTGTTATTAATATTTGCACTATTTCTTGAAAATCTAGTTAAATGTAATTGAGATTTCTTGTAATCATTTATATATAGAGAGATTAAACCTATTTAGTATACACCCTATGTGGTATTAAATACACACCCGCATGACATTCAAAGTTCAGATTCTCACATTCCAAAATGTTTCAATATTTTCGCATTCCAGACAATTTGTGTGATTTCAATTGAAAAATGATACTACGATAGGAAAGAAAAAACTGCTTGAATGATATGAGTTCAAGAATCATGAGTTTGACTTGCATTAACAATTCCATTCTTACATACTCTTATTTTTAGTTTTTACAATCCAATTTATAAACTCAAATTTCACGATTCCAGTTCCATCACAATCGTAAACTTGTGTCTGATTTTTTAAGCCAACATGTCGAAGATCAATGTTTGTGAATTAAAAAAGTTGTAACAAGAGTCTTACAAAGCTGGCTATATATAGTTCCCTATTTTTTTTATTAGGGTGAAATATAAAAATCACTCCTGAAATTTGGGATATTGTCAAGCAATATCAAAACTTTTCAATTTTCCCTACTTCATACAAAGAACCCTTAATATTGTTTGTATTCTTTTTTCCCCAAAACAAATTTCTGGTCAAATTAATTGCCAAAATGCAATCTCACAATGACTGCATTCTGGCAATAATTGTACGAGAGTTTAAATAACAAATGGTAGATAGATGATAAATAGAGAGAGAAAATGAAGTAGAAGACTTAAAGGAATTGAAGAACTTTCAAACGGTGTTAAGTGTTCATTGTACTTATAGGTCAATTTAAAAAAAATTCTTGGTAGAGTGCGTGTATGGCATGAGCCCAACCTCAAGAGTGACTATTGTATTTTACCCTTCTTATTATTACTAAAACTTGGGATGAAACACCTGCGAACTATCTGTTGTTGTTGGATAAAATAAAAAATAGATGTAATTAAATAAAACATTTGATGAAGTGATATCATAAGGTTTTTTATTTTTATTTTTATTTTCTTAACTAAGTGAAACAAACTACCTGCTATATTAAATGTCAAACATAATTTTGATTATTCTCACGGATTTGAATTGCAAGTCAAATTAAGGCTAAATTAAAACTCCAAAAAATTCTGCTAAGAATTTTAAAATTGATATAATTAAGTTTATTAATCATATGGCTCTTACCTCTTATTTTGTTAAGCAATATAAAAAAAATCGAATATACTAGCTGTATATATGCGTGCAAATTTATAGTCATAATAGAGATCATGAAAAAGAAACCCTAACAAGAAAGAAAACAATAAACCCAATTATAAACTAATTATAGTTGTCATGCAAGTATTAAGACTTAATTAGACAGAGAAGGAGATAGAATAATTACTTGGCACCCGGTTTGGCTACGTTCTTGAAAATCCTTCGAGCACAATTCCGAGCCTCCCACTCGCTGTTAATTTCATCCTCAGCCTTGCCAAAGTCATCAACAGTCTTTGAAATTGTAGATAATCTAGTGTACCTCACATAGTTAATAAGCCTCTTCACACTCCATGTGGAAGCTCTCTTTTGCATGTTCAGCTTCCTCAGCTTCTCCATATCAATTTTCCTAGACCCCAACTTCTTCAACTTGTACATGTTTCGATGGACTTGATTGATCTCTTCATGCTCATCGTCCATCAAAGGAGGACCTGAAAGTGTTTCCAGTATGTAATGGTGGAAAACACTTTCTTTCATCCTGTCAAAGTAGGTTGTGACATGAAATGATGAGGCCAGAATTTTGACCATGATAATCTTGAGAAGCCAAATAGTTGCGCCTAATAGTACGGCCACCAATGCCTGGAAAAACTTTTTCAGTATTCTATTTTCCTTCTGGACTTTATTGTTAAACATTAAGGTCCATGCAAGCAAAACAAGGCCTAACCAGACACAGTTTTGGACACTCTTTCTAAGTCCATAAACGAAGTATAGCACTCTTTCTTTGAGCATGAAGTTCCTCTCGATTAAGAACACTGCAAAACCCATCACCCAACCTGAAACCAAGCGGCCACTGAAGGTAACCATTACCATTATGCACCACTTCCAGACTTCCCAACCCCATATAAGTTCGTTTTTCAAGGAAGTAACTGTGAGGGAACACATTAGGCAAGCCATTATGATGATAAATAAAACCCATTCCACAATGAGTCTCCATTGAACTTTTCGGGTCTTCTTCATTTTGTACCTTTCTGATCGTCTTGTTTCTCCATCATCTTCCTCAACTTTTTCGCTCCATTCATCATCATCATCATCATTGTCTGTGGATGAATTGTCATCTTCAAACTTATGGGGTTCAATGACCCAAGATTCAGCTGCGATTTTTGTTCTGAACTCTGCCAATCTAGACTTTGGTTTGGAGAAGCTAAGACTGCGTAGGGATTTCTGGTTTTGAGTCTTTTCTTCTGGTGCAAACTGGTCCTTATTGAGCTCAGCAGCCATAGATGGAGCTCTAGGATTTTGTTGGTCTAGGACGAGAACAACTTCATCATGTGAGTTTGCTCCTTCAATCTCTGCTGGCTTCATCTCTGTGCCTAGCTCTTGGTCTTGCTCTTCTCGATAAAGTTGTTTGCCTAAGCTATAAAGTACTTCTTAGTCAGTGCACTTGGAAAATGATTCCCAAGTTGTTTGCCTATGCCATAACAAGTAAGTGTGGTACAATTGGTAGGTGTCTGTTAAGACTTCACCATATTTTAGGTTCGAGTTCTCACGATGACTGTAATTGCAATTTCTAGAAGTCCTAGAAACCAATAGAGCCTAGGGTGTGTGTGGGTTCGGAGTTTCTGAACTCTAGTTCGAGCTGATGGTACCCATGGGCTTATCCAATTGTTCCGTGGGGTGTGGGACAATGATTGCCACACGCGAGTCCCCTTTTTTGGATTCTCAAAAAAAAAAAAAAAAACAAGTAACAACAGTGACTTCTGAGATTAGTTTAATTGGTATTTTTCAATATTTTCAAATGAAATATTCAGGCTTAAATCCTCAAATTAAAATCAAAATTTTTTATTATAAAAAACTAACATTTTAAAGAAAAGACAATCATTCTAAAAAAATCCTTAGATGAATAAATCTTTGCTTTTTTGATGGATTACCTTTTTATTTTTTGGACTGAAGTACCATTACTCGCTTTCTGGACTAACTTATTTTTGCTTCATTTTTAATAGTCTTTTTATTTTTTTTATTTTTATATGAATTTGGAGATTTTTTTTTTTCTATTTTATCTATCAATTTTTAAACTTTATACATACCCTTTTCTTATCTCATTTAAATAATAATTTTTTTTATTCTTAAATAAATATTAGCGAATATTTAATTAAGCTGTTTCACATTTTATTTTCTTGAAATCAAGTGACTCTCTAGGCATGTAGAGCCACGATAACTCTTTTTTTTTTAAAAAAAAAAACCTAAATAAGGGCTCTTTTGGAACCCAATTTTGTAAGCTCATTCTCTAAAAGGTTGAGAAAATTGACTTTAAAGAGAGATGCTTTAATATTCCTATTTTTTCTTTTTGATTAATTGATGAAATATATTTTTTGCTCTTCAAATTATCATCATCATCATCATTATTATTATTATTGAGAAACAACCTTCAAATTCAAATTACTCGATTCAAGAAACAAAGTTCAATTTAAGAACAAAATAATTCTTCATCATTTCTGTAAAGTTTATCACAAAAGTGTAAGGATCGAGGATTATTTTTTTCTTTATATCTAAAGCGAGGTTGGTATGTATATCCATTGTTTTTCCCTTGCAGATGCCTGTGGACCTTTGGTGTCTTTGTAGGAATTAAAAAAGTGATGGCAATTGAAAATTGCAAAAGGGAAATTTTTTAAACCACGTTTTCAGAATCTTATTTCAATACTTGGTGCGGCACTTCTAAAGTGCATTTTTATTATGTCACAGCTGAGGTAACATTTGCCTGCAACATTGTCCTCTCTAATGGAAGTTTGTTGGTGCAATGAGAAATGCCGGGGACATCAACTTTGGCACAATTTTGTATTATAATTCGCCACATAGTGAGTTGTGATTGATAAATAAGGGTGTGTTAGTGGGCCATGCGGAGACACATTCTTACCAATTACAACTCACCATGTGACTAGTTGTGACACAAAGTTGTATCAAAATTGATGTCCCTAAATTACTTTGGTGCAATATAAGAGTAATGTTAGGACTACATAAGTTGTACAATTTTTTCTACAGCTTGCCATGTGACGAGTTGTAGGTGATATATATGTGTGATGGTGACTTTATGTGATCCAAGTATTACTCCTAATATAATTCTACATGAATTAAGAAAATGAACTCTGGGCCTTGAGAGATGCCTAATGCCTTTGTGTCAGTCTGAATCTATTGGCTGTTGAGATTGAAATTTATGCAAAAATTATTTTTGGCTAGGTTTTTGGGAATCATAACAGTAATTTACATCATGTTTCTCCTATTATGGATTGCAGGACTCTCATTAACCAAATTCCTCAAGTGAGGATGAATCATTGCCTCCGTGAAGCCAACAAGGGTGCAGATGTTTTAGCAAGGAAGAGATTCGGATCAAGCCAAGACCTCTTGTTTTTTGATAGTCCACCTATGGACTTTTATATGCTTTTGTTTTATGATGATGTTGGTATGCATTATTAGAGGCCTTAGTCTCTATATGTTGACTTTGTTTGGTTTTCGTTAATGCTATTTGGTTTCTATCAAAAAAGATATAACACTCACTTTACCCTTTTATTTATTTATTTTTCCTTCTTCTCACAATGGTTCTCACATGGATACTTTTCCTTTTAATGCAACTCTCATTGGCTTGCCAGTTGCACTCTTCTTTTTTTCCCTTTTTTTCCCCCTCTCATTATGTGACATTGATTCAAACCTCACAATTTTTTTCTTGATTTGTGCGCTTTACAAAAACTTTGTAGAGAAAACTCGAACCTTGTTGTTTCTCTCCTTTTGCTACCTCCCAAACAAAAATTCCTCTTTTTTAGGTCTTGGTTTCAAGCTCAACTTTTTGATCATTCAATTTTATTTCCTTATAAACTTCCAAATGAAGCCTTAGTACTTAAACTGTGGAGGAATCTCATATGGGTAAGCCTATGGAGTACGGATGAGGAGGTTGGATATCTTGTAGGGGTACTTGGTCGTTAGGCGTGCTTATCTAACCCTTTCGTGGTTAGTAATGCCCAGATTGTATAATTGCAATTTTTTCTTGGAATCGAAGCCTGAAGACATTTCCCTTTATAGGTTCATGCCTTGCATTTCCTTAACTATTTTGTCCTACATTTAACCCTTGAGAATAATCACATGGCCTGTTTGGCATTGAAAAAAGAGAAAGAAGATACTACATGAAGAAGATAAGCTAGAGCCCGATGATGGAATGGAAGACCTAAGATGGTAGAATAGAAGATCAAGAGTCAGAAGGTTGGATAAAATCTATTTGGTTGAATAAGAGACTTTTCTTCGCTTATATGAAGGTGTTCCCCAATTCCAATGTCCTACTTTAAAATGGCCTTTCGAGACACATTCTTGTCCAATCTCCATTTTGAGGCTGCTTGTTGTAAGGCTCCAATTGAGGAGCTTCAGGGTATCCTAAAGGTCTCTCTTGTCCCCCGGCCGGTCGTAAGTAAAGGGTGAAAATCTCGCTCCAACCCAAGCATTGCATTGGTCTGTTGAAGGTTAGGTCAAATTGGTTCACTTTTCAACATGGCCTGGACCTGAAGCCTCATTCTCAATATTTTTCATACTTGATAGTTTTTCGTGGCATGCTCCCACTATAGTCTCCAAATTTGTTTGTATTGTCTTTTGGTTTTAACAACGTTTTGATTCAGTATTGTATCGATTGGAGATTTGACTTTGTTTACAAAGGGTTATGGTTACCTGCCTCAACAAAGAGGACTTTACCATTGTAAAAAAGATTGTGATGATAATTATCGATAATACATGCTTTGCTGAGATTAGTCGCAATGATGTTATCGATAACTTATAAACTAAAAATACTACAAGTTAAACTACAAAAAAAAAAAAAAAAAAAAAAAAAAAAAAAAAAAAAAAATACTACTACACATCAAAGTAGAAACCATAAGAAAACAACTAATATATATGCATTAAACTAAGATAATTCAAATATAACTACTTACTTGCACTAATGCACCAAACAGATTACAAGGCACCTACTCTAACTCTTAATTGAGTATAAATGTGAGTGATCCTCTCTTTTGCTTGAAATATCGGCCTCTCTTTTGATCTTCTAGGACTTCTGTTCATCGCACTATCTACCTTCTAAAACTAGGCAATAATAACCTTCTTTTGTTTGAATTAAGAAATGGATGTAACTGTCGTACTCCACTACCTGCACCTTCGGCTTTGATGATAGAATGCCATTTCATTTATCACATGTTAAAATTATGGTGATCGCTGGCCATTTAAGCAGTACATGCTCTTTCCACATGCCTTGTCCCCTCAGTGCTACATGTGACTATTTACTTTAAAACTAACAAATATGTGGATCCATCCAAATCCAGCAGGCTTCATTCCCACTTGGCAAAAATCCATTTCATCCACGTAGACAAGCAATGCTTAGAAAGATATTCTGGCAAGTCCGCCTAGAAAACAGCAAGATGATCAGAAAATCTGTCTTAACATACAATATTTTTTACCTACATTGAGTTCATGGGAATCAAATCTACAGAGGAAATTATTCAAACTGGTAATTATACCCAAAAAAAAAAAAAAAAAAAAAAAAAAGGCCTAACGATTACAGAATTAGATTGGCTAAAAGAAGGGGTGAGAAAATGAAAGTAAAAATCCCAAACAAACTATAGTGACATTACATGAAAGTAAATTAAAACAGGTCATTCATTTGAGATATGGAAAAAGGTGTTAAGACCGCACCTCAGTGATTAGAGCATAAACCACTTTTTTTTTTTTTTTTGGATAGGTAAGAAAATTTTGTATTAAAAAGAAACTACTCCATCAAAGAGATGAAGTAAAAGAAGGAAATATGTATAAGCAACAAAGGAAAACAAAACAACTTATGTACAAGAACAAAGTGAATCTAAAAACAGCGGAACCAAGTAAATCCCCACGCATAAGACCAATCAAACAAAGTGGTCGCAAACAAAGCTAAGAGCTTATTCCCAAAAAGCACCGAATCTACAAATATGGGATTATTTCTCTCCCTCCAAATAATCCACATCACACAATGTGGTACCAAATTCCAAACATTTGAAAAATGCTTCCCCAACCAATTCCTCCAACGGGCTAGCAAGTTGATAACCCTCTTAGGTAGAACCCAAGAAACACCAAAAGATCTAAGGGCAAAGCTCCATAA
Organism: Quercus lobata; assembly: GCF_001633185.2. Lineage (NCBI taxonomy): Eukaryota > Viridiplantae > Streptophyta > Magnoliopsida > Fagales > Fagaceae > Quercus > Quercus lobata. The sequence goes on along the minus strand of NC_044915.1, from coordinate 820,755 downwards.
CCGAAATACCTCACCACAATGTAGGAGCATATGATCCACTCTCCCCATTACAACTACAAAGGCAACACCAGTCCATAATAGTGCAGCCTCTTTTCCTCAAATGGTCCATTGTGAGAACCTTCCCCCATGCAGTTGTCCAAACAAAAAACAACACATGACGTGGAGCCTTCACACCCCAAATACTCTTCCAAGGGAAAGTAATAGAGCTAGATCCCCTCAATGCACCATAAAAGGATTTTATATCAAAATCCCCCTTCGACCCCAAACACCACCTCATCTTATCTCTACCCTCAATAGGAGGACTCAGTGACTCCAATGTATGAGCAAAGGTCCCCACCAACTCCATCTCCCATCAATTAAAACCACGCCGGAACTGTATATCCCAATTCCACCCTTCCTCTAAAGTGTGGCTCAGCACCATATCTGCCACAAATGCCTCCCTATAAGTAGCAATTTCAAATAGTTTCGGGAAAGTTCCTTTCAACGATTGATCTCCACACCAATAGTCATGCCAAAATCGGATTCTACTCCCCAAACCAATCTCAAAGTAAAGCAACTTGCTAAAACTCTTCCAACCTTACTGTATGCCCTGCCATAAACCACACCCTTGTGAACCACTACGTAACTTCGAAGACCACCCCCATTACGTCCCAAATTTCAATGCGATCACACGCTTCCATAATCTTGTCTCCTCGACCCCATAATGCCACAACCACTTACCCAAAAGAGCTTTATTAAAGGTAGTAATTTTCCTTATACCCAGCCCACCATCAAAAAAAGGATAACACACCTTATCCCACCCTACCAAATGAAGTTTATGCTCACTTGCCAAACCACCCCAGAGAAAATCCCTCTATGACTTCTCAATCCTATTAGCCACCCTAGTAGGAATGGTGAACAGAGATAAAAAATAAGTGGGGATACTCGAAAGAATACTCTTAAGCAAAGTCAAGCGACCCACTTAGAAAGATGCATTTTTTCCACCTAGCCAAGCGTTTTTCCAACTTCTCCAAAATTGGGTTCCATATAGAGGACGACTTGTAAGATGCTCCCAAAGGCATACCAAGATATGTCATAGGCAAAACCCTAATCTTGCAGCCCAAAACATCTGCTAACTCATCCAAATTATTAACCTCACCAACCAGAACCATCTCACTTTTACTAATGTTAATATTTAGTCCAAATTATTCACCTCACCAACCGGAACCATCTCATTTTTACTAATGTTAATCTTTAGGCCTGTAAATGCTGTGAAACAAGTTAGCAACATCCTCATACAAAGAAACCGTTCAACGCTAGTATCACCGAACAAAATGGCATTATCTGCAAATAACAAATGAAATATGCATAACTATCACCTCCCACACCGCGAACCTTAAAATCCCTAATAATACCAGCCTCCTCCATATGCCTAAGCATCTTGGAAAATACTTCCATCATCAGAAGGAAAAGCATAGGAGATAAAGGATCCCCTTGCCTTAAACCTCTCGAATTAGGAAAGAAAACAGCTGGAAAGCCATTGACTAAAACTGAAAACTAGACAGTACAGATACAAGTATGGATCCATTGTCGCCATCTAACTCCAAAACCCATCCTTTCTAACAAGTAAAGCAAGGCTTCCTAGTTTACATGATTATAGACTTTTTCCATGTCCAATTTACAGATTACCCCAGGTATCTTACTACAAATACGACTATTAACACACTCATTTGCAACCAAGATTGAATCCAAAATTTGAAAACCCCCCACAAATGCATTTTGAGATTCAGAAATAAGGCCATCCAGCACTCCTCTCAACCAGTATGCCAAGACCTCAGACAACATCTTATATACACTACTCAGCTGAGTTATCAGTCTAAAATTTCTAATTTTAGACGCTTTATGTTTCTTAGGAATAAGAGCAATAGATGAAGCATTCAAGGACTTCTCAAATTTACCATACTCATAAAATTCATCAAAGAATGCTAAAATATCACTGTCCACAACCCTTCAACAATGATGGAAAAAAGTCATCATAAATCCATCAGGTCCCAGGGCTTTGTCCCCCTCCATATCACGCACAACCTGTATAATTTCTTCCTTCTCAAATCTCCGTTCAAGCAAACCACTCTCCAATTCCCCAATAGTATCAAAATTCAAATCATCCACCACTAGTCGCCATGTTTGTTTCCTTATAACTTTTGATAAAAGTACACCACTTGAGCAACCACCTTAGCCATCATCCACCTTTAAATTACCCAAATAATTATTTCTTCTATGTGAATTAGCCATCCAATGATAAAAATTGAGTTATTATCTCCCTCCTTAAGCCATAAGACTCTAGACTTCTGTCTCAACAATATTTCCTCCAAAAAAGCCAACTGCTTCACCTCTGAAATCACTCTATCCCTCTCCCTCTTCTCCTCAAGTGTGATCCCTGTAACCCCTTCCTTCCTATCTAACTTCACCAACTCCCCCAACGAAGCCTGTGACTCCACGCTATCAACTACCACCGCTGATTCCGTCACTCTCACCCGATGCACCAATTCTCTAACAGTATAGAAGATTGAATCAGTCCATAGCATTGCCCGATCCAGTGACATCAACGAGCAAGTAAACTCCAGGGTAATTCCCATCAAATCCGATCTCAACCCAAGCACCAAACACCCCACCGAGACAATCACTCTACTTGATTGCTTCGATTGACTCGATGAGATAAAAGTCTAGTGCGTGACCATGACGCTGCTGCCTTTGAAGATTCTCCTCATTCCCAACTACTATGGGCATCAGATGGTATAACTAGATGTCCCAAACCCATCTGGACTTCACAATTATCACAGGCCAAAATAAACTCACCAGCCTTTAGTTGGGCTTGAGGTAGGCCTATGTTATTATCGTGACTGGGCTTAACTGAACCTTCTGTCTGTTCTTTTGTTTTTAAAACACCTTGGTCCATCTGGGTATGTGTTGTGAGTAACTTGGCTGAATAGACAAAATTGTCTATTCCTTTGTGAAACCCCACCGAACCTGCCTCTTATTTCCTTCACTGCACACAATCGTTAAACCCCTCCTTAATACTATAGATTCCCATGATTTTTGCAATTGCTGCTCATCGGTAACCCCTCTGGCAAATTTTTCTGGTTCATCTCCTTCTCACCATGTACTGCTCTCACTGTGTTTTGTACAACTAACGAAGGGTCTTTGACAATGCTTTTTCCCTTGTCAATTGCAAGAGGCCTAGAATCCGAAACCACAACATTCTTTTGCTTCTCTCCTCTAATCACTACTGCAAAAGATTGAGAGACGCACATTAGAGTGCGGCTGCTTGTGCATACAATCTGAGATTTTCACTGGCCTTTTGGGAGTAATTAAACTCTGCAACTCAAATCCGAACCCCCTCCACCCATGCATCACCTTGCCTTCTGGTATGATCACCAATCTCCTACAACCCCCAGCCTTAAGTTTAGTCATGACAATATATTTTGCAAAGCATTAGAACACTTCTAAAACATATACATAGTATCGCCCTCTTTGAACGTAAGGAATTGTTTAGGATTACAATCTAACACCGTTTGCTCCAAGTTTGACAGCAACCATTGACGTGCTTTTTTTCCCATACAAACCAATCTCGAATAACTCAAAAAAGGTTCCCCCTTCCTCCACCACTAGTTAAAAAAACTTAGCTTCAATTGAAAATTTGCGAACGCCCCCTATCTAAACAAAACACCAGAACAGAAAAGAAGAAAATCTATGGCTGAAACTAACTTTTAGCAAAATGAAAAATGAGATAAAAGATGAGCAGAAACCACATTTATCTTCTCAGACAGAATGGATTGATCTGTAATTTACTTGGAAAACTATAAACTACTAATGCGGCAAGTATTTGACATATCAAATATATAATGTGCACACACACACAATTATATATGTATATAAAGGGCCCAGATCATCAAAGTTAATTTTCATGCAGTTCTTTGTGTTTCGTTGACACAGTTTTAAACATTATAGTCTGTCTTGATAACTAAAGTTCCATATGATAATAATCACATTCACAATAATGCAAAGAGACGTCAACAAACAAGGTTGGCAAACAGAATCTGTATGTTGTTTTACATAATTGTAAATATAGACATTTTCACACATTGGAGAAACTTAATATTGCAAAAGGTCAACAGTAAAACCAAGTGTAAAGCTTAATAATTGATGTAAGAGATGACGTGATGAACTTACACTGCTCCAAGACACAGAATACCCATCAATACAGAGCAACCAACTTCCAGCATTGGCTTGCAAACCCAGCACCCTGTTTGTAGTATCAAAATCTGGTAGCTCAATGTCATAAGTGTCATCATGAGAAAAGTTTTTTTTTCTTCTCTTTCTTTTTCCTTTCTTCCTGTGCTTAACTCTAACTGATGCTTTATGATCCAAATCAGAACCACTTTTTTCAGATAAATCATCATGATGTAGCAATTCATACTTATTCGATGTGCGAAAACCTATATCATTATCCTTAAATAATGATTCCCAAGACTCGGGAGTCTGGCAATCCTCTGACAATCTATAGTACAAAACCCAAGACTGAAGCCCTAGCCATTTTATTGCTTTAACGGTCTTTGTTTTGAAGCACTTCATAAAAATGGGCACCAAACTATTGGCATTGCTTGGTATTGCACATATCTGTGACACAATGTCTTTGATTTTTGCATGTTCCTCCTGGCCTTCTTCATCACGTAGAAGCCGAAGAAGTTGGCGTCCTTGATTAATAACCGCATTTAACAATAGCATCTGATCAATTGATCCACAGTCACTGCACTTAGAAACTATAACCTCAAACAAGTAAGATGAATTACTAAAATTCTTAGGTTCCAGTTTGGGGTTCAGAAGTTTACCAAGCAATACCAGGAAATTATTCAAGTCCCTCTCTTCAAGAACAATAAGAAGGCGGTGACACAAAGAAGAGAAAGATTCCTCAATTAGGAACTTGTTTATGACTTCCCATACATCTGTTGAATCCTCTTTGTACATCAAATCAACAAAATACTGTAAAAAGAATTCTCTATCAATGAACAAAATTTCACCATCTTTGACTGACTCAGCGAATTCATTGGATGACCAAAATTCAGGAACATTTTCCAGGAAATTCTCGACAGTTAGTTGGACATCCAAATCTAGAAAGTAATGGGGCTTTGTAGCAACCATAGCAGGCGACTGTCCATGTTTTCCCTTCCATTCAAGCTCCTCCCAACAGATATCACGATTTACAAAAGCAAATTGGGATAGTGCCTTAGCACCTTTTCTGTGCTCCACTCCACCACCGGCAGCAAAATTAGAAAACCATAGCAATATACGTCTAGAATTTCCTGCCTTGTTCAGCAATTATAGCACAATCAGAACTTTGAAAAAGAAAACTCAAATTATATGAATTATAAAAGTGTATACATCAATTTTTTATTTATTTATTTATTTTTTTAATAAATTCCTTAAGAGTGGGGGGAAGGAGGATCCAAACCCAGGTTTTCCCCATGGAGAGACCAGGCAATCCTACTAAACCACAAGGCTCTTGGCTTCTGCCTCACATTTTAATGCATGTAAATAATAAAGGAACATTACAATATATGTGCCAGCCTCAAAGTAGTCACTCATACTCTCCTAATGACCAGGCAAAAATAATTGTACAAAGATAGGAAAGTTCACAAGAAATTTCTAAATGAATACATAACTGAACAGTAAGACATAAAGCTACAAGAAAGGGGATATAGATGATAATATTCCACAAGAAGAAACTGAGGCTACAAAACACGGAGAATAAAATGCAATTCTCGTTGATTTCATTTTTCTTTGAAAATGAGATGGGAAAACAATCCAAAAATAAAGGGATGGCACAATTAGTAACGTGGACTAACCTTCAAAAAACTTCTTTAGCATGTAACTTTTGTTGGCAATGATGGAGCCCATTATCTGTGGCCTTTTCTCAAATATCAATTGCAGGAGTTGAGATGCTAACAAGGCCCGCTTTGGTGACTTATTAGATCTCAACAGATTAACAAATAACTCGCGCTGATGGTAGGAAGTGACAGAACTCATGCCTGCTATAGCGTTACAAAGCCATAGTCGAGCCTCTGACCGACCTTCAGACGTCATCAAGAATGAGCAAATGACTGATTCCAATTTATTCAAGAGAGAGATTCTAATACAGGAAGAGTCATCCCCATCCCCATCCCATAAGGGCTCTGACAAAAACAAATACACCATTCTGTTGTGTGTCTAAATATCATCAATATGTTCAAACTCAGATACCTCCGGTCCAAATTAAAATGGGCTCCAGAAAACAAATTCCTGCATAAACCAATTAAAGTTTTGATGATCTCTGAAATCAATTGGATAATAGAAATTTAATATAAAGAAAAGAGCCCAGATACCAACATTCTATTTCTCATTAGCTGATATTGGCACTTTCCACATGATCAAATTCCTTATATAGCAAATCATAGCCATAGGGGAGGTAAAAAAGTGTCCCAAATAGAGTACATGGTACCCCAAAAAAGGAAAAAGATAAAAGTTTTAGGGGCATACTGCAAGAATCTTATATAAATTGTGTGAAGAAGAGGCGTAGCCCATGTACATAGGAAGGAAGTATACAAGATAAACTTGAGAAAAAGTAAATTAAATGGGTCAATACTACTCAATAGACTCACTCAAGTTAGACAAAGAAAAACACACACTGCTACTGATAATAAATAAAGCTCGGACACGGCCATTTGCCTGCCGTGCCCGTGTCGTACGCGTACGCCTGGGACATGGCTGCACGCGTGTCCTTCCTTTTTTTTTTTTGTTTAAATAATCGGACACGGCCGGGACAAGGCGACGACACGGCGAGGAGAGGGGAAAGAAAAAAAAGTAAAAATCCTAACCTGAAACGCTGCGTTTTGAGAGCATCCCTTGCACCCAAAATCAGTTTCCTCTCCCTCCTTCTCTCAGTCTCACTCTATCACGCCGATCTTCTCTGCCTCTTCTTCTTCTTCTTCGGGAGAGCTGATCAGCCAATCTTCTTTCCCTCTTCTTCTTTTCCTTCTGCCAAATATGCCCTTACATATTTGACAGTTTTCCCCTTTTTGCCCCCTTGTTAATTGGGTACTTTGGGGGATTTTATTAAAAAGCAACTATAGAACCCGATCTATATTATTAGTTAGGTAACGTTTCAAATATATTTGGTTTCTAATAATTTGAGTTTTCTGTGCTCGATTTTGTTCAGTGAATTTGCACTTGGAAATCGAGTGTCTCACACTCGATTTTCTCATAGCAAAATCAAGTCCTCTAGACTCGATTTGTTAGAAATGAAATTTGTTTCAAACCTTGCCTAACTAATAATATAGTTTGGGTTTTATAGTTATTTTTTTAATAAAATCCTACTTTGGGAGATGTTTCAAAAAAATTTTAAATTTTTTTTAAAGAATTTCAATGTATAGGTGCGTTTGGATACTGCTTAAGGGTATTTGGTAGAATAGTTTGAGTAATGTTATTTGTAATTTTTTGAAATACGTGTAGGTGAAAAAGTGTGTGGAAATATTTGTAATATTGTTTAAAATGTAAAAATGTGAGTTTGAGATAGCTTGCCAATTAGGCTCTATTTTGTTGAAAAATGAAAACTAAAAAATAATAAAAAAATAATTTCTAGTTATTGTTCACACTCACAAAATACTATTCATTTACCTTAATGCACTGTTCATGGGGTGGAAGAGGCGCTGGTCCCAAAAAAAGAAAAAAGAAAACACAGACGTGAGCAATGAGACGCTTACATAGTGACTGTTGTTGATGAATGTTAAATAAAATAATAAATACATAACATAGTTTTTATTTTTTATTATTAGGGTAGACAGTAAGCATATATATAAATAAATATATATTTATATTATTGGCTAGGCTTTAATATTCTTCTAAAATAATTTTAAAACAATTATTTTTGTTATAAAACAAATTTTATAAGCTTTATAATTAATTAATAAATGTACGTATCATCGCCGTACTCATGTCTTACTTTTTCAAAAATTGTCGTGTTTCTGTATTGTATTTGTACTCGTGCATGTATCCTTGCAGCAGGCGCGTCCTAGCTGCTAACCATCCAATCTTATCAAGTCTTCATCGGTATAAGCTTGAACTCCTAGGTTGATTTCTCACCATCTTCAAAGCTCCAAGCATTTTTCTCTCCAAATACCCGACATAAGATGAAGGGATAGCATTCTATATGCATGCATTGTGGTGTCTACCAAACTTCCCTCTCTAACAAGCTAACGGATCCACCGCACGTTTAGACATTCCCACCTGAACAAACAAAGGATCATAATTCATAACCAAAGTGCATTAGTTACTCCATAATGGAGAAGTAAATGATCTGTGGTCTCCCCACTTTTCCTCAATGATCTGTAGTCTCCCCACTTTTCCTCAGTGCTTTTATTAATACAAAGAAACTAACTCTTATTTGTTCCTTTTTCATCCAAATATTCTTCAAAGGACAATAGGAACCTTCCTTAGAGCACACAACTCTATAAAAAGTTTTTGTCTCAAAAGTATGGCTTTTGAAAAGAATCCAACACAACTTATCTTTTAACCACCCACCTCAAATTAGTTGAGTATAACACATCCTGAAAATATGATAATGAGCCCACCCCCCAATATTGCATACATCTCATAAAATTGATATCATCATGCTAGAAACAAGATATGTGCCATTTCCAACATCAAATCTGGAAAATTTGGAGAACACCCCCCATCCCCTCCTTATATTTTTCCATAATCCTATCCCATAACCTCCAAAGCCACTTCCCCAAATAGTGCCTAATTAAACATTAACAAATTACTAATACCAAAGTCTCCAAGTTAAATGGGTGCACAAATTTCAGACTAGCATCCTAGGTCGAATTTTAATTTATCATCCATAGAAAAATTTTCAATACGCTTAACTATATCAATTGGGATATGAAAAAGAGACAAAAAATAAATTGGTAATTTTGAGTGGGTATTCTTTATCAAAACAACTTCAAATAGCTAAAGCCCCATCCAATCAATTCTTATTTCCATCTTTTTTTGTATAATTGCATCCTAAATTAGATTTGTTTGAACTTTGATGTAATTTCTTTAATGTGCTCTGATACCAATTTTGCTGTAGAATCTTTATTACAATCATGGAATTGTAATAACTTTTCGCTTCAAAACCATGGCTTTTCAAATGGGGGAAACTAGCTTTTATCTTCTCCCTTTTGCTACATGTTAATAGCATATATAGGAATTTCACAAAAGATTCAACCCAAATTTATACAACCACTTGACCATTCCATGTAATATGCCACAGTTGCATTTCTATCACTAGCAATCAAAAATAATTTAGGAAACCAAAAACGTATTGCCACAACAAAGATCATGTCAAAACAAATTTTGGGTTTCATTTAATATCTCATCTAGCATTGTTGGGCCATCATCCTTTTTTGTGATATTTGTTTTCATAAACTCACTTCATAAGTACTAGTGACAATGCCTAAACATATAATTGAAATCCCATAATTATTGTCTATCACTCAATCAATCACCCACTCACTCACTCACGTAGTGTTTCCTACTCCTCTACATAGTTTACATAGTTTGCTAAAACCATTTGCCAAGTAAATCTTTTTTTATTAAAATTTCAAATAAAATTAGAAAGCAGGCAACACATCTGAACCCTAAACATGATTAGTAGCTAAGAAAGTGAAAAGTAGAGCATATTAGATAAGAATGTACAAAAAAGAATCAAGAAGAAAATATAATAATTTGATGATAGAGAGGAAGGAAGAGAACGCCAACCTTATATCCTTAATTTCTGGACTACACTCAATATAGATAGTATACTCCCTCGTTTTTCTTTTCTTTTAAACCGCCATGCAAAATTACACCTGACATCAGGCCTTTCCAGATGTCCAGTAGTACTCAACCAAACTTCAAATTAATCTAATTTTTTAGAAACAAATTAATCTAATTCTAATAGTACAGAGTATACCTTGGAACTAAAAAACTAAATAATTAAAAAAAATCTAGAAATACCTTTTTGGTCCTTATATTTTCATATCATTCAATTTGATCATTGAATTATTATACTTGCTATCATTTTAATCCTTGTAGTTATCTTGTGACAGAAGTGTTTACGTGATTGACGGATTGTACCATTAGCACGCATGTACCTAATAAAACAATATAAATATATTTAATTAACATTTAAAAAAGAAACATCAACATTGTGATTATAAAAAAATCCACATCAACATTATAATGAAAGAGCATCCACATCATATTTTATAGCCAAAAAAAAAAAAAAAAAAAAATCTAAATGCCTCAAATTTTAAGATTATACCAAACCCAACCCATTTATTTTAAATGAACCTACTCCTATTAACCTAGTTATTTTCACATGCAGAATTATACTATTTTGATTTTAATTTTTTGTTTACTAGGTTGTATTTGTATCAAAATATTAAATTACCATTCACCTTAATTGTCATGCCCCGACTCATCATGGACATGATATCTCATATCGTTCTTCTCTTTACTCTTTAGGAGTGTCACGCAATCTTATCCCTTATGGCCTGTTTGGAAGTTTTGAGAGGGAGGAGAGTAGAGGAGAGTAGTGGAGAGGAGAGTAGAGGGGAATGATTTCCCTCCACCTTATTTGGATGTTTTTAAAATTAGTAAGGGAGAAGGGAGTAATTAGCCCTTCCCCTTGTTTGGATGTTTTAAAAATTAGGATGGAGAGGAGAGGAAATGATTAAAATAGACAAATTTACCCCTATTTGAAAATAAACTTGCAACATTGATTTATGATTAATTTGTTAGTATTTTTTTTTTTTTGATAATTTTTTTATGTGAATTAAATAATCAACATTAGTATATGATTAAATATTTTTTTCTACTTTTTTATTATATTAAAAAAAACCATCTTTGATTGATAATAATTAAAATAGGAAAAAAAATGTTTGGTTTGTTTGTTTACTAAAAAAATCAACAAAATATTGAATTTTGACTATCTCAATAATCACAGCCATCCCACCAAGTTGAATATTACGACAAGGGCTTACAATGACATTGAAGCATAAAGAGTTTTGGTTAATAAAAAATATCATGCCTTGGCAAATTAGAAATTCCAGATAACCTTTTCTGTGCATCTCATCCCATGGGTTTGGTAGTTTGATAAAAAATTGTTGTAACCAATATTGATTCTTGGTGGATTTATCAACAAATAATATTTTAGAAAAACTTTTGAGAGTACAGAACTGAAGCAGAAATTCTTTTGGGGACTTGAATACACTGGGCCCCTGGTGTTGTGTATCAACTCATTGGAAGAATCATTTACTAAAAATTAATTTCCTTGCTTCAACTTTGTTTCTAGACCACAAGAAGTTCTCCATAGAACCATGATTAATTGAGTCCAAATTTACACTTGAAAGATGATCACCTTCCTTTAAAAAATGAGACTGAGAGTAACAACTACAAATCTTTTCGTCAAAAAAATTGGGAGTACCTCTCTGTCATATAGTGTGCCTGATTTCCCTTATTTATTATTTGCTGCTTGATAGCTTTACATGCCTTTATTTCTTTTTCATATAGAACCATGAAAGAGGCAAAAGAAAAGAAATCAATTTGAGCTAAAAACTCGTATATGAGCTTCGACCTAGAATATGGACTTTATATATCTCTAATATCTCTATTGTGCCGAATTAAGTCATCTCTTACATATCGAATATTCTTATTGCCATTTAAATAGAATGCTATGTTGTTGTGCCGAATGAAGTCATCTCTCACAAATCGAATATGCCTACAGCTCTAATATAATCAAATCTGATATATAATTATATAAGAGGGGTGGGGGAGATGGAGCAGGTGAGCATTGGCAGTACAGCCAATTTTTGAATCAAAGGCCTCATATGACATTGTATCATGCCTGACAACTAAGAAGTGAAAAGCATAAAAATGAATGTAAGCAGACAAAGTTTTCAAGCCACTGAAAAAAGGACACTATTACAATGAGCTATGACCATATCTATAATTGTCAACATACTTATTTTAGAAAGAAAAACTAAAAATAAACACAAGCTAGTGTCAAAGAGAAATTAATCCCAAGAGTTTACAGTTTAATGGTCAATTGAAAAGGTTTTTAGAAGCTAAAATTGTCTTGGAACATTACTTGCCTAACTGTTAGAGAAATTTAAGGACTAGACATCATTGTGAACAATAGCTCCTTGCACTCCTCCACTGGATAGCCAATAAAAGCTCTCAACATATCTGGATTTTTAATAAGATAGAGATAAGCCCTCATTCGCAATCTAGAATCAATTCCTATCTCATCCAAGAGATGGAACACGTCTTGCTCAGGAATGGGAAGACGTGCCAAGCTCCTCTCAAAAATTAAATTTCCATCTCTAAGTGCTGAATTTCCTTCTCTCATTGCTAAAGCAACATCCTGAATTGCTCCCATAATTTGTTCCATGTCCTCATTTTTTGATGTTTTTCTGTTTTTGGCTTTTGAGGAGGCTTCACCCGCATTATTATCACCCACATTATCACAGCTCTCCAAAGTAACTTCATTTTGAGCAACTAAATGATCAATATCTTCAATGTTCTCCATAGAGCCCTCTCCAGTTGAAGTAGCCCACCGTTGCCTCATCTCTGATGCAGTTTCAGATTGTTCCCCAGTTGCTCTATCTTTTCCATAAAGCTCAACCAATTTGTCGTAGTTTGGAATTGGTTTGTTCTTAAGCTCTTTTGCTTTAGGTTTAGCCTGTTAAAAAATGACAACAAAATAAACCCATTACACACAAAGCTATTAATTTTATTAATCATTAGAAATATATTTGTCTGACCAATTAAAAAAAATAGGTAAAGAACAGAAAATCTATAATTTTGTTAGTGACTTTCCCGTGTCATGATTACTAAGTACTAACACCATTTGAATCAAAGACCATTGACATTAATTCCACTCATTTGTTTTCCCAGCCATCTAATTGTTTGAATTTTTAAACTCAACCCATCCTGTGACATAGGAACTGATTGAGCAGGGCAAAATGTACCATGTGTTATATAAAGTATATACCTTGACAACTAAACCAAAGAGAAAAGGAAATGAACAGAGCAGGGTAATATTGGAGCTCTCTCACAAAGATGCTCTTGAAAATCACTCCCAAAGATGAATCAGGAGAAAATAATATATAGTATATACCATTAAGTTAAAAGGATAATCTTTGAAATGGGATCGGGTTGTCATAATCATTGCATTAATACTATATACAAAGAAGAATATGAAAGAGAAATTTCCTAGGAAACTATTGATAAATTTTCACTTAGATTAAAAGGATAATTGATGAGAAGTGAGAAATTTTGATCATTGAATTAATAATTAAATAGGGAATTGAATAAGAACAGTCTTGAACTCCTAGAGTATGAGTGACAAACCTGGATTAGACTTTCCCAAACTTCCGGTTCAGCACTCCACATTTTGGTGATTGGACTCCAAGCAAAACCACTCAATCCATTCTTAAATACATCATAACAGTCTGACCAATTATACTTAATGGTTTTAATGCGATTTTTCACCTTTTGCTTGTCTATTGGTTTTTCAAATTTTTCTCGCAATTCCTTCACAATATTGTCATAGGCATGTGTGGTGAAGACTGAACCATTTCTGTTACCTAGATGATGTTGATGCAAGAGTGCATCAATAAGTGCATCATCCATAACAGCTGTCCAATATTCTCTATCTTTCTTAACCACATCATCAATAGTCCTTTTTTCTGACATATTTGAACCTATAAAAAAATATTTGAACTAATAAATATATTTACACATTACCATGGTTGAAATAATAAAAGCTCATTTTACCAACACAACTAAGTAGGCAAACATAAGCAAGTCGAAAGCAAAAAGTTGCCAACGCAACTTAAAGGACAATATAGAGGAATAATTCATTTTGCATACTAAAGAGGAAAGTCTCACACAAACATCACAGGAAGAAACACGTTCTCAAGTCACAATCAAAACTCATTCAATAGTTTATCCCAAGCAAATTAAATGTATCATATACAAAATGATAAGTCCATAAAAGGAAAATTAAATAATAAAACAATTCTAAAGAGAATCAGCCCATTAAAACAAAGATATAGTTCCAAATTCACTAGAAACATTTGTCTACAATTATTAAATTTAGCATAACATCAAGTTGGATTGGATGTATAATCCCTCCACATATCAGTTGCTATTAAGTTTCTTAAAATCTCTCCTTGGGCAACATCATCATTATTTCTCTCTCTTTGCGCACCAAGCTGTTCATGGGGTTCAGGATTGTTTAAAATTTCTTCATCCACCTCATGAAGAATTCTATCATCCGGATCTGCACCAATCAAGTAATTGTGCAAAATGCAACATGCTAAAATTATTTTTTTCTGGGTTGGAACTCCGTAAGATGGTTCATTTGAGCTTGCTATTATAGGAAATCTTTTCTTCAAGACTCCAAATGCTCTTTCAATCGCATTGCGTAAGGATGCATGTCGAAGGTTGAATAACTCTTTAGCATTTTGTGGTGGATTTCTTGAATACTCTTTTAAGTGATAACGAACTCCTCTATAAGGTGCAAGAAGCGTGCTCCTCAACATGAATCCAGCATCAACAAGGTAATATTTGCCTATAGGAATGATATGCTTCATTATGTTGTTATACACTAATGGCTATATATATACATATATATATATATATATATATATATATATATATATATTTTCTAACAAAATTACCTTGGGGGACTTTTAGCTTATCTCGTCTACTTAATGCATTTTTTAAAATTCTTGAGTCTGACGCAGTTCCTTCCCATCCAGGCAAAACATATGTAAATTTTAAATCAAATGTACATGCCGCTAGCACATTTTGTGTTGGGTAGTCCTTTCTACCACGATATCTTGGTGCATCTTCAATAGGAACTTTTGCCCGAATGTGCGTTCCATCAATTGCCCCAATGCAATCCTGACATGGGAAGAACTAAAATTGTTGAGCACTTACTTCTATATATTAAAATCTTTATATATACCACAATTAAGCTATTAGAGTATAATAATAATTTTTTTTTTTTACCTTAAAATATGGGAAGAACCTAGAACTGTTGAGTATTTCTACTGAAGTTTGAGATCCATCAGGTTGTTTCAGAAACTTCTCTTCTAGTTGTATCACAGATCTTAACACTTGATGGAAATGACGGTTTATAGTCTCACTAGAGCGACGGGAAAAAAAAGATATTTCCCGATGCTTTACACCATGTGATAATATGTAAAGAAATTTGGCAACTTGTTCTTCAATCGTTGCTCGTTGTGTTGGTTGGAGGCCACCTTCTTTACGTAGCATGTCACACAAATCTAAAAAAGCTCCAGGCCCCATGCGTATAATATCACGACACTTTTTATTTTCAATTATCTCTCTCATTAGTTCATCGCGAACACTTCGTCTTTCTAAACTCAAACTACTAATTGAGTAAGTTACTTGTCTCCTTTGAGGCCTCCTTCGAAGTATTAACCAATAGGTAACAAGACAAACTACATAAGCAATTGTCATTCGACGTCTCCATTCCCAATCCCATAATCCACGTCTCCATTCCCAAATTTGCAATACACGTCTCCTTTTATTCTCTTGTCTATCCATCTAATAAAATTATCCCATGACAGAAACGCTATTACAATCCATAATATGCATAAAAACACAAAGCTATTACAATTCAATGTGTTTTGTGTAATCTATTATATAAGAATATAAAACTTAGAAAGTATTTGGCTTGCTAGTGAAATGCCACTTCATGGTTATAGTAATGACTAAAACTAAAATCAAATAAAAGAAACAACTTCATAGCCATTTTAAGTTATTAGGAAATGGTGAATTCAATCATATAACCGGTATTCTAACATTGAGTGCATGCATGTGTGGGTATATGGGTTTATGGGTCTAGTAGATCTTCACATATGCCATCTCTATTTAATAGGTTGTGGCGTTTGTGCTCTAGTAGGTTAGGAGTGTTTTATCAAGTTCTTCCAAAGTAATGGCTTTTGAAAAATTTTCTGGAAAGGGCTTTGTAGGCTTGAGATAAAGCAGAAATATGGAGAGGGGGCATGAATATTTTAGTAGGTTAGGGACTTCTTCTTATGGAGTGGATCTTTGTAAAGGCATTAGGTAGTTGTATAGCAGGGCAGGTGGTCTTGGGAAGTTACCTTTCGAGTTTGTCTTTCTTACATTGCTCAATATGTTTTTGAATGAGCACAGTCATAAGGCATAATGGGTAAGCTGGCTTAGCAGATTCATTTATGCCCTAAACTGTTTTTGCCACCTAGCAACATTGCTCAAATCCAAGAGGAATAATTTTGTTATCTTCCCCTGTAATCCCTTTTATTACAAAGTCAACCTTAAACTCTACTACAACAATCCGTTGCTTATTGGAGGACCCATAACTATGAATATTGGCTTTGACCATAGGCAGGCGAACAGCTTAAGGTTTGGTGCATAAGTGTATTTATATAAAATGCCTCCTATCTTGAGCCAAGCCCAGTATGTTATGAAGAGCACAACTCATCTAACAAGTATAACAAATTAAGTTGAAAAAGCAAATCTACCTTATCAAAGCATGCTCTTGAAATTGCTATTTTTAGTTATTCCTCATTTTGCAAATATATATTGATAGTCACATGTTGACTCTTTCTGCAAGCCCAGTGTGAGACATTACCAATGTAATGTAAGCTTTTAGGGAAAAATACAGTAAAAGGGACAAGTCTAGTCAAGAAGCCAAAGCAGATAAATGGTCATTAGCATGGACTTCCCTTCTTGACATGCATATGAAACTGGGAAGAAAATTATATTCATTCAAGTAAATTGATCTATGAATCCCTTAACTGGTTGATGAGATATCCTGTTTCTAAACAGAACTAGAACATGACATTCGCACTACAAAGTGAGCTACATACCCCTACGCCCAGTACTGTTGATGAGATATCCTGGTTTCTAAACAGAACTAGAACATACATTCGCACCACAAACTGAGCTACATTCGCACCTAAAATTATCATTCAAAAGAATTAAAAAAAAAAGGAAAAAATGGTAGTGATTGTCGTCTATCTCAATGATTAAAACATGCCACTTTTTAATTTGAGGCAAATCATTAACAAACATATTAGGCAAATCATCACAAAAAAAAAAAAAAAAAACAAGAAATTACCCAAATCAGAAACCCCTTCACAAAAAACAAGAAATTACCCAATAAAAATAAACAAGAAACACAGATCCATAGCCAAAATATACAAATTTATGCAAGTTCACAATCTAGACTCACTCAAGCATTTTATCAAACACGTTATGAGTAATATTTTGAAACTTTAAAATTTAAGGAAAAAAAACCCTCAAATCCGAAACCCACCCACAAATAACATGTTATTACCCCATAAAATCACAATTAATAAGAAATTACCCAATAAAATCACAATTTTAAGAACATAGTTATTTGATTCAACTTAAAAGAAACCCATGAAATAGAAATTAAAAATAGAGTTTACCTTTGTGAGAGAATGCTAGGCGTGAGAGAGAACAGTGAAGAAGTTGTGAGAGAGAGAGAGAGCCAGTGTAAGCTGAGAGAGCCGAGAGAGCTTGAGCGCCGAGAGAGCTTGAGAGAACACAGAGAACACAGAGAGCTTGAGAGAACTGAGAACTTGTGGGTTACAGTGATTTTTTTTAACGTTAAAATGCCTTGTAATTTTTTTAATATAATAAGGGTAAATTAGGTAATTTATATATTTAATAATTTATGTGTTTTACTCTCCCTCCAAATCTCTCCAATTTGGGGGAATTAAAAATGAGGGGTTGGAGGTAGTTGAAACCCCTCCAAACCCCTCCAAATCCCTCCCCCTCCATCCTTAAAAAACTTCCAAACAAAGTAAATGAATTACTCCCCTTCCTTCTACTCTACTCCCCCTCCTTTTTTTAACATCCAAACAGACTATTAAGGTTTTAAAAGGCTTCACACCAATTAGAGTTTTAGGCCTTCATATAAGGTGTGAGACCTTTCCCTATTTAGGCAATGTAGAATTTTGTCAAGATTTGGTTCTCCCTCATCCCACCTCACATAAGAGTTCTATTGGACTTTTGAGTCCCCACATTAACCTTCTACAACAATTTGATGAGTGATTAAAAACTTCTATCCACAATTTAATCTTCATTTTCCTTGTTATAAGAATAAGATAAAAGTTGAATTATGCCCCATGTGACTACAACATAAAGGAAATGTTATAATTGATTAGTATCGATTAATACAATTAATATGCAACTTGCATATCATATCATATACTATACAAAAAAAATTGGTCTTAAAAATCATGGCTACACCAAGTGTTTATATTCTCAAATGCAACAAAAGGTGCATGATTGCTTATTAAAGGCTCGAATAAATTACACAATTATTCCATTATAGTTTGAGATGATTTTAAAATTAAACCATAAATTTAAAGGGTTTATAGTTAAAACAACTAGCTTTTTAAATCGTTTTGATTCATTCTTTCAGTGAGTCTCTATTAACTACAATTTGATTAAAAAGCTATCTAAACACAAAAATTCATTTGGGGTGAATGTATAAGATACTGATACACTATATAAGAATGGTAAAATTATATGATAATTATCATCAAAACATTCACTATAAAATTATATCATACAAGTTCATGTCCAAATCATATCATATCATCATATCATATACCATATGATAAAAGTTTTGTTCTATACATAGTGGGTGTACCAAGTAGATGCTATCACCTTTTTTATAATTTTTTTCCACTTCTTATGTCATTTCACACATCATAAACATATAAAAATAATTCAAATATTTACTTTAAGTGATACTCTATTATCAAAGTTAATAAAAAGTAAAAAAATACTCTTGAATTAAAATTCTACTACTAAGAGTTTTTATAAATTTAAAAGAGATTTGATTATGTATTTTATATTATTTTACTAATTTACCATAATTTTTTTTCCTTTAATAATATAAGTAAAGTTTTTAGAAATTTAAAAGAAATTTAATTATGTATTTTATATTATTTTACTAATTTACTATAATTTTTTTCTTTAATAATATAAGTTGGGCTGTGGTGTTTGGACTATACGACCCTATGTAAGTATTATAAGTTGTAAGACATAATTATAGCATATGATTCATTACAAGTACATTAAAAATATCAAAATGTTTTACTTTAAAAGAAACTTCAATACCAAAGTTTTAAAAGTTTTTGTGATTAAAACTCAATTATCAAAAGTTTTGGGACATTTTGAATGAGTTTTATTATTTATTTTAAAAGAAATGTTATGTCCACAACATTTTAACACCAAATTATAGGTGGTAGGTTGTTATAGGTTGTTATTAGTAGAGCAAAAAAGTAATTTTAATGATCGATTCAAATTATAACTAACCATTTATAATTTGTTGTAAAAATATTATGGACGTAGCACTTCTTTTATTTTAAATGATTTTATAAAATCTATTATAATATTTGATTTTAGTAAAATCTTACGGTTACAACTTACAAGATTTGCATGTGTTGTGTAACTTAAAATAAATGTTTTTTTTTTTTTTTTTTTAACTCTGTATTTATAATTCAATTTTAATTATATTCAATATATATATTTATTTATTTATTATAAAAACCAATATTTTTATTTAAGTTATACATATAACTATTAACTATTGATTAAGCAGTGCATGACGGACATAAAACTGGTTTAAAGAATAATGCACATTTTCATAAAATTCATAGATTTCCATGAGGCTGCACTAATCCAATTTAGGAAACGATTCTCGGATACCATTTTGCGTTTTGTTTGGTTTTTTGGATACAACAAGGGGGGATTTTGAACCCTTGAAAACACCGTAGTGTATTAATTAAACCATAAGAAGTGTACCGATTAAACTTTAAGAGTGCGTTTGGGAAGCGCGTTTTGCGCTTCCCAGACGCGTTTGCGTTTCTGCATTCCCTTTTTTTTTTTTTTTTTTTTTTTTTTTTTTTTCTTTAGCCGAAAAGCTGGACTTTTCAACTGATTTTCAGCCACATGTGGGTCTGTGTACTGTTTACGGACCCACAAATTTCACTTTTTAACAACTTTTTCATTAAAAATGGGACCCACGATACTATTTACACATTTAAAAATTATTTTGCTACAGTGTTTTTCAGTTTTCAGTTTTCAGTTTTCAGCTGTATCCAAACGGACCCACGATACTGTTTGCTTTCACCTTGCTTTGTTTTTTTTTTTGATAGGTTCACTTTGCTTTGTTGATCATGTAACAAAGAAAACATAATTTGCTTCAATGGTTCTACTATGGAATGAAAATAACGGACATAGCATTTAAAAAGCGAAGAACCACTGTATTTTTTTGGACGATTTAAAAAGCACAACAAATTTCATTTGATAAATAAAAATGACAAGCTATGAGGGTGTGAATTTCCAATCCCTCGATACATTTTTGATTGCTTTACACAGTTTAACATACAAAGACAACATTGTGCAAAATAAGGAAAATAAAATAATAATAATAATAATGGGAATATCACCAGAATTTTTTTTTTTTTTTTTTAAATTTCAACCTATGGCGTCAGCTCCCGATGATAATTTTTTATCATCAACCAAAACACCAGAAACATATTGATTATAAAGAATTAATACATCTATATCTATATGATACGAAAGGCCCTATAAATTAACAAAAATCATATTATTGGGTAACTAATTTTCAGTTGAAAATATGAATTTAAATAACTTTGGCCTTTTATAGGCCGAACTAATCTCTCTGTGAGCCGTATTGAATTTTCTTCTCTTTGATTCTATTACCGGAATTATATTTGTACTCAACCCTCCAAGAGATTCTCATCATGGCTTGGGTTTCTATGTTCATCTTGAGCTAGAGCTAGGCTTGTTAGAGGAGTACCAGAGTTTCTTTTGGCAAATCAATATCTTCTCCTTCTCAATACCATACTCAGTGTCTTCTTTACGACAACCCCATCTCATTGCCTTAGCAACGGAAGCAACAGCATCCACAAAATAGCTGGATTCCCGAATTATTGCATACCCATTAGGCCGAAGGATCCGGTCCATCTCCAAGAGCATGTATTTCATGTCACATCTGCCAATAAATCAGCTATGTTACAACCATGCATACATGTTCAGTTCACAGAAGCCACTGAGAATATTAGTATCAACTTTTCTACTGATCATCACAACTGTATCAGTCAAGTGTTCATGAATCAGTTAGGCACGACTACATTAATCTGCGGTTCTTAGACATAAGCTGATACAGTACCATGCCATTTCTTCATTATTTTTTAGTCACATAAGATAAAATTTAAAAGATTATCTAGTGAAATAAGAGTCTTCAGTCAAAGGCCTCTTGGCCTAATGGTCTCCGGGTCTACAGGAGATAGATTTGCAATTTGGAAAAACCCAAATATTCTCAGCAAGTCTATCTTGGGAGTATTAGTTGTTGGTAAGTGCAAAAGGCAACTACATCAGTTGGTCAAATGATTTGCAATCACGCCTAATTGTGGTGAAATTAAAACCAGTGTCTTGCTATCCAACAAGATGGATTTTCAGCATATGGGTCCTGTCTGACCCACTTTCACTGAATTTCCAAACTTCAGTTTGAAGTGAACGTCCCATGCCATTTGTTTTCTCTTTGTTAAAGTCCAACCAATTTATTTATTTTTTTGAACAGACTGCTTGGGCAATCTAGTCAACAAGATAATTCAATAATGGTCAGTTCATATTTCACTATCTACTGTGTCAAATCAGGTAAGGATCCTTGCGAAACCTAAAACAAAAGGTTTAAACTGTGTAATCCACTAAACAATATACTAGTTCAAAATGATAAAAACGTCAGACCCAGTGCCCTTACCTGTGGCTTTCTGCAGTAAAGAGGCCATCAAGGTGAAGGAGATCATATGTTCGAGGATATGTTGAGAAAGCTTCACACCTATCAAAACAGAAATTGAATAATTAACATCACACACCATCCATACAATAAAAACAATGAGTTACATGGAACACACTTGATTATGCCATAAGAAATCTTCAAAGGTTCAAAAAAAATTCATTATTACCAATCATGGTAAGTTCCAATGAGACCCCGATCAAAAACCACAGCAAGTGTGTTAAGAGCATAGGATGAGACTACATTCATGACCCACAGGGGATCATCAACTGCAGCCGCAGCAAAACCTCCATAAGCAGTATTCATGTCCATTACGTTTCTTATCTTATCAGACCCAATGGCAGGGAGCAACTTTTTGTAGTGCTTAATTCGCACCTTCCACTTACTGTCATCATGCTTGAAAGTATTAGCATTCCCACCATAAACATCTGAAATCCTTTCAGGTGTAATATGCAACCGCTTAGGCCATTTAGCGATGGATGTCAAAGTAGATTTCTCAAGCTTTGGGCTTGGAACAACGACACAAGGGCGAAGTGGAGTGTACCATGCTGAATCTGGTTCGAGGCTATCATCACATTTTGGGGGATAGGCATCTGGATTTGCCAGCTGATCATAACAACTATTGTCAGAAGATTTCTGCCAAACAGCAATGTCATCCTTTTTGTTGTACAGTTTGAAGCACATAGAAGCTAGCAGATCCTGCAACTTTTCATAATCCGATTTCTGCTCTTCCACAGTTGTGTTCCATCCTCGCCAGCGGTTTTCATAGTTTACAGGAGGGCCAGACAAAATCCAGAAGCCTCCAGGACGAAGTATGCGGTGTATTTCTAGAAGGTAAATTCCACCTGAAAACAGGAAATTGCCATTGGTAAGAAAGCAAGGGTAACCCCATGCCCCAACCACCTTACATGTAATTTAGTGAAGAAAAAAGAATCTCAAGCCACAAAATAAACCCCATCAACAATCTGAGCAATTCTATTCAATTCAGAAAAAGTCAACTGGCTATTTTGCATTACTGAGTTGGTGGTGTCCAGCCCTATCTACCTCAATTTTTAAAGATGTCACCAAGTTCCTTGGAAATGACCAAACCAGTAGAAACTGTAAAGTAACCAGCCATTGTTACACAATTGGACAACTCCAGAAAACTAGTTGGCTCTAAACTAAATGTATGATATGCTCAAGATGAGTTTACATGTTATTTGCCAATAACAAAGAGGCGAGAAAAGCTTGCGGATCTAGTAGGTAAAGCACATAACAGATTTCTAATTGGGATGCCACTTGTGCATTCCCACCCCAAAGTTACAATAAGCAAAGAACATCTAGGTGACTACTCAATCTTCTACTTTGGACTAGATTCACTTGCATTCATGGATGTCTATCACAATTTGAGAGAAAATTTTCAAAAACTGAGAAAAGAATTACCAAATTCTGTCCATGGGATAAGGCATCTGGAGCAATGTGCCATATCGAATGAGTTTGAGGGAAAAGGAAGGCGTTGTGTAGAAATGATTCCAAGGATTGCTGGAATTCCACGTTCCAATGCAAATTGGACTTGAGCTTCATGATTATCTCTTGGGGCAAGAGAAACCGTAAGAATTCCACGATCCAACAAATCACCACCCCAGCTTGCAACCTAAAATAAGTCAGCTATAAAGATTAAGTGGCCTTTCCCAATGTGCAAATTATTAACAACTAACATTACCTAGCGTTAAAATATCTCTAATATTGCAAATAGACAAACACGTCTTGAAGAAGGACCATCATATATGAGTGAATGAATAAATAAATAGATACAGAATGGCCGTTCAGGAAAATGAAAAAGTAAGCAAGAACAGGAAAATGTGACTCACCCCGCACCCAGTGTCAATGGCAGTTCGAACGGTTCCATCTGTCATTTCTGGGATCAGATCTTGCATCAGATCAACATATGCACCAACCCCTTTAGGGAACATAGTACCCCCACCAGGAAAGAGGAACTTGTCCCCTTCTTTCCTCAGCCAATTCTGATTAGATTTCTGCTGGTTGATCCAATTGTATGGTACATTTCTGAAATGTCAATAGGAGAAATTCAATGAAGCATTTTATATAGATATTTGATCCTAGTCACTTTTAAAGCCTGCAATGCACTTTGACATAAAATTACAAAAAATCATAATACCTGTACCAACACTCATTCCTGCTCTGTGGCCATTTGATTGGCACTTTGTACCCATTAGGGGGTGGAACCAAGCATTCCTTCCTTTCAGATATAGGAGGACAGTGGCGTTCCATGAGAGTTAGCCGATGTAAACCATACTTCTTCCATCTCTGTATAAATAAACATGAATAAGCAGTAAGGTTGATTACTATGCAGCCTTGTCCTAGATCCCAAAAATGGGCTATATGGAAAGAAAATGAACAATTAATAATACCCTTGGATCTGTGCATGGAGTGTAGTCTTGATAGTCACTGCTGCATTCAGCAAACTTAATGGGTTTAATTTGGAGAGGAGTGACTGAAGATTCCTTGGGAGATTGGACATCGTTTGCAACAATCTTGGTTTCAAACCTGTTCCTCTCAGAACAAAAGATTCCACCAAGATAAAATGAAAATCCGCACAGCACAACAAACATGATTGAAATGGGGACAGCCCTTGAACCTCTATCCCCGTGGGGACCTGGTTTCCCATCTTTATGTTTCATGATCCCTGATATTGTTAACTATCTACAGAAGAGCAAGGAAAAATTTTTCAGTCACTGTAGATTGGATTTTGAAAATGCTAACATTTCTTCCACCTCCCCCAACTCATCACATACATACAACAGTGGCATTAATTATTTCCTTTTTTATTGAACAAAATTTGAAGTCAGAGGAGAAGTGAAGAATAATACATTTCTTTCCCATTTAATCTCAAAGAAATGTGTTACTTCACTAATCGCCTATCTCAGATTCCGCAAAAGTAAGAGGTGTGTGCACTAGTACGACTTTTAAATTCAATTAATCAGAGTGGCTTAAGCAACACAAACAAACACACACTCACACAAAGAAGATGCAATAACATCACTGAAAATGTATGTATGTATGTGCTTAACTGAAACAAAGCCCAACAGTCTACTACAATTGACAAACGATGGGTAGTTACCAGATCGATGAAAAGCTTCAACAAAACTCAAATATTTCAAGGATAGATCCAGTTTTTTTTAGGTCCAAAATTGTAACTCAATTACATGCGTGCACGCATGTGAGAGAGAAAGTAATGCAGATCCAAATGTGAGTAGTGATAAATTAATAAATGACTTTGGTTAGCCCAAGCTGTAAAACATGAGATCTGATCTGGTAGTTGCTACCGACATGTACTACTACTTTCCATGTCACCTGGCCTTTACATTTTTTCACATGATTTTCAATCCCAAACCGACCAAACTCTCAGCCGTCCTCACTTCTTATGAATTATGAGGCCCCTCTCTCTCACTTTCACGCACTAAATAAGTCAAAAAAGGCAAAAACACAACCTAATAAAGAAGCCCATGGAAGAAAAAAAAAAGAAAAAGGAGCAAAAAGTAAATAAAAGAGAATGCAATATGTCAGGTATTTTAATCATTTCTTCTAACATAAGAAAAGTTTCCATGATTCAATTATCACAGCTTGCCAATCAGATACTTTTCTTCTGAATCATCCATTCCGCTATGAGTATGACCTCCAAAAAATAACATGCAACAAACAAAAAAGCAAAAGCGCCATTGAATTCCCATCCATCAAAGTAATGGTATTGCATGAAATGATTCCTTCCTTCCATTTTTTTTCTGAAACAGAGCAAACAATGTACAACTACAACACATGCAACTTTTATAACAGCAATTTTTCTAAAACTAGCAAACCAAATCAGAATTGATTCGAGAAAAAAAAATTATTTTGAAATTTACCCATTTGGTAATGATTAAAATTAAGGCTAACCATGAACTCAAAATAGGAAATCAAGAGAGAACAAAAAAAAGGTGTAGAGTAAAGAAAAGAAAAGAAAAGCAGATCCATTATGCAATTGAAGGAAAACCCATATGATATATATGTCAGAAATTGAAGAAGACAAGGACAGAACTTGTAACATAAATAGAAAGGTAGGATCTGACGAGATCTGACAAAGAAACAAAAGAAAGAAAAAAAGAGGTGAAAGTAATGTAAGTACCAAAAGAAGAGGAGAAACAGCAGGGCACAGGGTAAAACAGTGTTTTGTTTTTCCAACGCTCTCTGCACTGAAAAATGAGAGAAAGCAATGGAAATGGCAATGGGTCTGTGTTTTTGTGTCTGAACTCAAAAAAGGAGATCTGAGTTTGTAGCTGATAGGTTTGAAAGTGGAGAGAATGAATGATAATGCAATAGAACTGAGATCTTTCTCACCTCAACACACCGCTTTATATAAGAATAGCAGTCTCACTCACTCTCTCTCTCCTTGCCTTCCGCGTTTTTTGTCCCATTGTTTTTCCTTTAAATTATTTTTTTTATTTTATGCTCCAATGGTTTTTTCTAGTCTTCTCGGTTTTTGCTCCATTTTAAAAAGTTACTAATAAATAAATAGTATATTACCTCTTTCTTATCATGTCTGTTTTCGTCTTTTGGTTTGTTTACTTCAATGTGAATCCACATCGATCTGTTATCATTCATCATTAATGTTAGTCATCCATGGAATGATTTCTACCACCACCTTAATTACATCAAATCAAATCAAAACCAAAAAAAAATTATCTTTTTCTTTTATTAGGTTTTAATAGTGTCTACAGCTCAACTTCTAGATTTTATATATAGCTTTTTTTAACAAAAATTTTCCATACTTTTCTCACCTTTATAAAAGTATAAATATATTTTAACATACTTTTTAAAAAAAAATTAGATAAGTTATTCTTAAATCAACATGGGTTACATAAAAAGATACACTGAGAATTTTTGTTTTGTGCGAAGTTGTGATTCTAATATTAGTGATGACAAATCCCGCACACATTGGCAAACACATACATACTTTTAATATTTGAGTAAGTTATAATTTATATATATATATATTGTACATAAAATTATCTTTTACCGATAAGTTTGCTAAATAATTTTTTAGGAGAATTTATTATTTTTTTAAAATTTTAATAAGATTACAAAAGTTGTATAGTTTGATCTTAGACATGTGCACAAATATTTAATAAAAAAATTACTTAATATCTCCTATTATAGTTATGCTCAATGAAGATTTTTCATAGAATAAAATTCATTTTTTTTACCTTCTCTATAGCGAAATTATGACATTATTCATTTTCAATATAAAATACTAATTGTCTATCAATGTGATTAACAACATTTTAATGAAACCAATGAAGTATCAAAGCATGAATGATGTAAAACTTTAATAAAAGTAGAAGAGCAAGTTTTACAATAAAAAATAAAATTGAGTTTAAAAAAAATTACATTGTCTCTATAAATACTAGATCAATTGACCAATTTCTTTTTAAGAAATTTTATTTTAAGCATGTTAACAAATTAAACTATATAGTTTGGAGAGTAACAAATTAAAATGTGAGGTTTAATTTATAATTTTAATTTTTGTAGTTTTATAGGTTGTGGGACCAGCCACACAGAGAGAAAAAAAAAAAAAAAAACTGTTGGACCAATTTTAAGTCTTTTTCTTTCATTTATTTAATTTTTTTATTAAGTGAGACTTACAATAGTCCAACCTTAACAAGCACTGCATAATACTTTTTAACATTTGCCATATTAGAAATATTCAATAAAAGCACATAATATAAAATGACTTTTGATAATTTTAGGGGCCATGGTCTCCCTCCTTTGTTACTAGTTCCACCCCATGGAACTATACTAACATACTATGGAACCACATGATGAGCTAAGGACTTATAAAAAAAAAAGGGGGGATGGAAAGGTCCAATGGATAGTTTAGAAATTAAAAAAAAAAATGCAAAAGATACTACAAGTTATACTATTTAATCTTTATAAATTGAAGTAAATATAAATTTGATAGCTTGATAACATTATCATAATAATTTTTTTTGTGATCTGTGAAATATTAGTTTATAAATATATATATATATATATAGTTAAAAAAAAATGCTAAAACTGCTATAAATTTGATTACAAAAGATTTACAAACTGATATGACAATAAATATGATTGGTGCCACTACAATAAAATAATAAATAAATAATTGAATTATTTTTATAATTAGTGAAAAATAATTTATATAACATATATAATAAAATTTGTAATATACTAATATCCATATAACATTTTTTTTTTTTTTGAGAATAAATATCCATATAACATGATTGATAGTCGTAAAAAGTGTAATGCCTCTAACATTATTCAACGAATGAATAAATAACAAAAGCGACATATATGCGAGCCAATCGTGATGTGTCAGTGTCACGCAGTGCACGATAGAGTTGAAAAGGGGACGGAGGGACCCCTAATGAACGTAGTTGAAGTTCAATGCTTGAATTATATTGGTCAGATATCGACATGAATTGTTGGGCATGCCTTTTCGTCTTTCAGATTCTCCACGTTAATGCTCTGTCATTTCTCTTTGTACAAATCAATCAAAGGGGTTCTCTCTTAAAAAAGAGATAGTAATATGTTTACTAGTATCAGCAATTAATCCTACTTGCATATAAATCTTGTCTTTTAACTATTAACTTTTTTTTTTCTTTTTTCTTTTTGGGACATGGGGATGAGACCCAATGCGAGTCGGTTCCCACCAAACGCGTCAATTTGTGTATACATATTCGTGTGCACGTTATAGTGCAATTCTACTTCAAATATCAAAGTATTGCTGAAATGGGAGACATTAATGTTTTGAATTTCCCAATCAGAAAGAAACTATAAAAATAATCAATTACTTTCCATTTCTTAATTACTTTATACTCACATCCTAAAATTACATATGGATTCTCCATATATTATTTTCATTGAATTAGCATCAACACTCTGACTTATGCTTAAAGCCACCACTGTACATCTATGATGGGTTTTTTCACTTCTTTGAAATGAAAACCGATCATTCTCAATTAGGAGACTCAACCTGTTGTTAAAACCACCAGATCTGAACATTTCCCCCATTTTCTCTTCAATAACCACCAGATTTGCAGTGTAAATGTCCAAATTTGGCCTCATTCAACGTGAGGAGTTCGAGATTTACCAATTATTTCATTTTTTAGGTTTAGATTTGGTTGTTGAAGAGAAAATGGGTCTGAGTGGTAACCATATTCTATTCATTAGAATTTTAATTGAAATTATGTTTTCAAAATATAATTATTATAAAAAAAATAGCAATAACTTCAATAGATATTTTATTATTATTTATAATTATTATATAAAATCCCACCTAAAATTGTATTAAAAGGGAAATAAAAATCTCACTGTCTCTATCTTCCTAGTGTGTACGAGCATAGTCGCACACAAGATTCATCAGCACAAAAGCGACCAAAAATCAAACGGGGATGGGTGCACAAAGAATGAAATTTAGAGTTTTGACAAATGTCGGTGGAGCGATGAGTTAATCACTTTATATATTGACACAAGAAGAAGCCGTAAGGAAATGGGGAAATAGAAAATTGGTACTGTTTTGTTTTGACTTTCGATCTCCATATTATATTGGATTCTCTCTCTGGAGTCTGGCCAAACATAAATTATAAAATAAATAGCACCTCTTAAATTCCTTGCAAACATCAAGACGAAATAAATAGTAATATATGATTATGATAAGAACAATTAAAAGTCCTTTGTCTTTGTATCACCTGCATTGCACTACTTCAAATAAAAAAGCAATAGCTAGCACCTTCACAGACACAGTATGAATGATAATTTGGGTACAGTACTGTGCTGCTGGGTTGCTTGTTGCTGCTTTGTGTCAGAAATTTATTTGAGGATGAAGGGTGGGAGGGACAAACTAAGGTTAATATAAACAGCCAAAAAAACAAAAAAAAACTACATTTGAGTCGATGATATTTATTTGAACACATGGGGGTACTTCGATCACATGTACGTATACGTGAAACTTCATGGCTTTAACTACTTTCTGCACAAGAGAAGACAATGGTATTGCTTGCTTTTACACGTGAATCCAAAGCGCTCTTTTATTTTGGAATTTGGCATAAACGTAACGGGGAGACGGTATCTATTATTATTATGCCCCACTCAAAGAATGTCAGTTTAACATGTGTGTGGGGAAGTGTGAAAGTGGAACTACCGCTCAAAGACAGTATCAATTAATATTGTCTTGAAATTTTGTAAGAATAAATGATATAATAAAAATATTAAATTTTTAAAATTTACAGTTAATATAAAGATGTATAAGTAATTTGAAAGGTTTTACTTCAAACTTGTTTCTTAAAAAATTAGAGAAAGCTAACTAATAATTGAGAGTCTAAGATGGCATAAGCCAATACACCAATGCACATAAAAGGAATCCTCATGTATCACATATTATCATGATTTTCCCCTCAATAAAATCCATGAACAGTACATTATCAAACCTCTTTTAGGTGTGATTGGATAATCCATGACCAGTGATGGTCAACAAATGGATATTACAAAGAAACCGTTTCACGAAATAGTGAGTACAAATGATGGCCAATCCAGTGCATCATGTCCATAAAAAGTTCAGGTAAAATATATATAAATTACTAACTAATTGATTTGTATTAAAAAAAAAAATCAAATTTAGCCAAGAAAACCATATGGATGCTTGATATAGCAATGGGCACAAATTTCTTGATAAATCAATGTCAACGAATGTAGTTTTCACAGTTATTACGATCCACAAAGTCCAAACTATAAAGCCGATATGTATGCATGTTGGAGATGCAGTAAGTTTTAGGCGGATATATTGGATTTACTACCAGTTTGAATATTGCGGAGCACTGGGCACTTAGAGTTAGAGATTACATTAATCTTTATATTAATTTGAATTTAGTTGTTGTAGAATTTGAGATAGATAGATATCAATTGTCTGTTGTAGATTTTCTTCTAAAAAAAAAGTCTGTCAATGTAGATTTAATTTCTAATCATATCATATCCCCTCTAGTTGATGACTGCAACCAGATGGTTTTCAGGATCTCCCATTGTTATAGGAAAGGAAAACCAATAAGTTAAGTGTGCTAATGTTCTCGCAAAATTAGGAGCCAATCATGGACTTCGTTATTTTTGATCCCTCAGCTCGCCTGGTGGGATTGTTGATGTCCTTAATCATGATTATAGTGGTTTGCACTTAAATAGGCTAGCTATGTGCTGATACTTTTGTGGCTCCTTATTTAGCTGTTTTCTATGCATTTCGTTTTCTATCCAAATAATAAAATAAAAAAAATTAAACACATCAGTAACTTAAGATTAATGGATATATTTAAAAATAATTTAATTTTATGATTATGTAAACAAAAACAATACATGAATCTAATCATTCTTTAGGCTCACGGAAAAATTGATAAAGTCTTGTGTTCGACATAATCTCTTTAAATGAGTAAAAATTGTTTTTTTGTTATAAATGAGAGAATATGAATATGTATGTTAGTGAATAGACACAATATTCCATGAAAAAAAATGAAAAACAATCTCTGTTCCCTATTCAAGTGGACACATAATTAAGAGCCAATTTATTATCCACTTCTTAACATATTTCTAACATATATAAGGATAGAGGTAAAAATCAAATATGATTGTATAACTATTTCTCTTTTATCAAAGATACTAGGGTTAAAATCCCATCCCCAAAATGAATGCAAACATCAAATAATAGATACATTCCTAAGGGTAATCACTCCGTTGTTTCTTTTCTTTAAATAAATAAAAAAAAAAAAGAAAAAAAAAAGAAAAAGAGAGAAGCGAGATAGAATAGATTATATATATATATATAGAGAGAGAGAGATAGGTTCAAGTTACACCTGGTGTAACTCTTTAGAGTTACATATTTTCCGAACCATTAGATTTAAGTAAATCCAACGGTTTAAAAAAGACACTTATTAATACTGAGATTAGGAGGATCTCATTTATTATTCCTTATTTATGATATTCCATACTTATCTCTTAACCCAAAAAAGGTTTACTTATTTCTCTCCCTCTTCCTCCCTCTCTCTCTCTCATACGTATTTATGTAATCTTTTCTCTTTATATTGTTTTTGGTTTTTGACACAGTTAAGGACATAGAAATGGATTAGCGAAATATAAAAGATAAAAGGGTAGAATAGAAGTTGAAGTAGTACCAGAGGAAAAGTAATTTGGGTAGAGAAGTTTTGCTCATATTCATATTAAAAATTTTGATTTTTTTAATATATAAATTTCACTCTCCAAACACCATTAAGGTGGTCTTCAACGAGGAGCAAGATTGAAGAGACAGAGTAAATGGACTTTGGCCTGGAGATGGAATAACAAAGAGATGAAACTGAAAGTCAATCACTTTGCTTGCTTGGAGTGCTGCTGATTTGATTCTTATCATTCCTTCATTCCCTTTTTTTTCCTCTTAATAAAAATTTTAGCAATTTAATAATTGAAATGAAAAATTGGATGGCGTTTGCTCTTAGTTTTTGCTCTCTAATATTTATTCTTGTAATCAAGCTAAATAATTTACCTCTATCAAATTCCTGAGTCAATTGTCGGTGAGCACAAAGCCAAGAAACAAAACAGTTAAGAGAATATGAAAATTTTGTTCCTAATTAACAAAATGAGAAAATGAGTCACAAGTTGAGAGATAAGGTGGTGGTAGATTGGAGCAATATACACGGTCTTGCCATATTTGCTGTTTGTTTTCTCTCTCCCACTAAAAGTTAGTAGATTTGTGAGTGTAATTAATAAGGAGAGAGATGATAAGAATGTATTAATTAGGTAAGTATTTATTAATAATATACATAATGATGTTTTCTTTTTAGCCGTTAGATATTTTGAAAATCAATGGCTATAAAAAGGTGTAATTCTTATAAAGTTACACCAGGTGTAACTTGAACCCATCTCATATATATATATAGGGTTTAAGTTATATCTAGTGTAATTCTAAGCGTTATACCATTCAATATTTTTTTAACTGAATATGAATTTTGACAAATATATCGTTGGATTACATTATCTTTGTATGTTATCCATGCTTGCAAAATTTTAAGGTGATCAAAGATCAATAGGCATGTATAATCAACCAATTATTTAAATTCAAATTTTTGCAATTTAAAATAATGTATAAAAGATGAGTTTATGAATCAAAAGTAAATAAAACCTATACTCCTAAAAATATATGTAATAATGCGAGTAAGGATCATTCCCACAAAGAGTATCTAGCTTAGTTTTATGCTACGTGAATAAGGAGGGAGAGGGGGGGGGGTTTGAGTATAATAAAAACAATTTTAAGAAAAAAACAACTAAGGAATAATACAAATTAAAGTACTGAATTCAATCAAAAGAACAAATCTTGGTCTAAGTCAACATTTACCACTGGAATTTTACAACTGATCATCGATGTAAGTATATATCAATTCACACTTTAAATATTCATCGTTGGAACTATTTTCCTATTTCTCCTTAGTCGCAGTTAATTAGAAAATAAGCGATCTAATAAACCCTAACTACTAAACAACCCAAGACAAGCGCTAAAAGTTTAATCTAATAGCAGCCTTAAGAATTAGAGAGATCGATGAAACTAAACAACACAAGCAAAAACGGTTGTATTTAATTTAGTCGAGTATTCTTCCTAAGATCTAACAATTTCTAACGCAGCAAATCATTAGATCTTGGTTGCTTCACAAATTAGAGAGATCAAACAATTACGGATTTGATATCCAACCTAGCAGTAAATTGCAACGAATAATAAACTAGTAGGCCTCCTAGTAATTAAACGAGACAATTATGAAAATAGGCACAGAAGAACATTTGATATTCAAAGCATAAATTGAACAATAAAAACAAATTAGATCTCATAGTTTTATTGATTCCGAGGCTTCAGTTTCCTTCGACCAAGTATAAAAGTTTAGCCAAGTAGGGCCATGATGAAAACTCGAAGGATAAATTAGAGAAGAGGGGAGAGAGAGGCGTGTGTGTCCAATCTGATTTCTCCTCCCCTCTTTTACACGTTAATTCCCCCTTTCCCAAACTTAAAAAATTTCCTAAAAATATTCTAAATAATAATATTCAAATCTGACTAATTATAGAAAAATATTAAAAATAAAACAAAGTCCTAATATAACTAGGAAAGTGGTGTTTTCAGCTGGAAATTTCATGCACCAGATCTGAAAACTTCCGAAAATAAATCGCATTAGATCTGCGTATTAGAATTTTAGGCAAAAGAACATTCTAGAACGTCAGCAGTGCAGGTGCAGCAACTTCAAGCACGGTTTCGACCTTGATGCAGTCAGTATCTCTCAAAACTCAAAACATGAAAGTTGTAGAGCTTTGTCTTAGAGTTCCATAGCATCTTGAATCATCTCAATCAGAGCTCGGATGAGAGAGTTATGCCCAGATTACGAAACGATGTCAAAGCCGTCCAGAATCGCCCAATTAACTACATTTTGCACTTAATGCCTCCATTTGCATCCTAAATCAAAATATAAGAATAATTAGTACATTCAGGCACCAAATAAATATAAAAGATTAAACATTAAGGGAGAAAACTATGACAATTTGCATTCTCATCATGGATTCCTCCAATCTCGCCCCATTACAAAATCAATTTTGATGGAGCATGTTTCTCGACAAAAGGAGCAGCTGGTCTGGGTGCAGTAATTTGTGATGCTTTTGGTAAGGTCCTTGGTGCTCTAGCTCAAAGAATAAAAAAAACCTATCTCAGTTGCAACCATGGAGGCCCTGGCATGTCATAGAGTTATGTTTTTTGCCAAGGACGAAGGTGTTTTGGACTACATTTTTTTAGGGCGATGCAGAGACTATTATAAAAGCTATCCTAGCTTCTGATTCTTCCTACCTAGAGAATGGACACGTGATTAGTGATATTCTTCAGTTATCTGGTGTATTCTCTTTTTGCAGTTTTTTCCATGTAAAATGTCTTGGCAATTCAGTTGCCCATTTTTTAGCTAGATCTTCTAAGTCTGGTTCTGAGCTTCAGGTTTGGCAGAATTCTGTACCTGATGATATAGCTCTCCTAGTCACACGTGACTCTTTGTAATTGCTTTCTTTTTTAGTTTCAATAACAGTGGCTGCTCCGGTATATATTTTTAGGAGGTTAGTAAGAAGATGCATTTTGGGTAAAAAAAAAAAAAAAAAAAAAGTAAATCTAGCGGTCTACGTGATTTCTTTATTACAAAATTTTTCATGGTATGTACTACCAAGAGAATAAGAGATAAGAAGTGTTACATCTACAATATTTTCACAATATTTTTCCAACAAATTTTATGTTATAAGTGGTTATTAATTCTAATTTAAACTCACTACTGAAAATACATTTTTTCTCATTAGTAACAGCTAGTAACAATCTACTACTTAGGCTTTATTATGAGCATATTATGAACATAGCATTTCTCATATAAGATAAACTAGTTTATTGCATATTGTTTATAAATATGATGAAGATAATAATTATTGTTGCTAAGATTAAATCTTGGAAATCATTTATTATTTTTAAATACAATCAACATATGAATTATTGTTGTTAAGTGAACTCCAAGTGAGATCTAAATATAATAAACTTTTATGTATTAGTTTATTTCAAATTTGTTAAGATCTAAATGATTTTTTTAAGATTTAAGATGAACAAATTTATACTTTTGTTGTTAGGCTTACTATTTTCCCCCCCATATTTTAGATCAAATTGGTTTGTTATTGGTATTGTCAAGATGATCATATTCAAATTCATTTAAGCTAGGCTTAAAAAAAATTTAGGTCTAGGGAGTTCAAAATTTATTTTAGGAGGGTCAAATAAAAAAAAAAAAATATATATATATATATATTTACATATTTTGGCCCAGCTGAAGGGGTTCATTTGAACCCCTAGATTGCACCTAGAGCCGGCCATGTTCAATAATACAAGGCCTCCTGGTCTGGTTTCTCAAAAAACAAAAGAGTTATACCAGAGTTGAGATCACCCATCTTCGTCGGCAAGGTAATAAGTCTGCCCACATGTTAGCAAAACATGCCTTTTGCCACACAGTAAATGTGTGTAAGCCTAGCTAACTGCTAAAGATCGAGTCAATGTTTGCCGCTGCAAGTTGGATTATAACCTTCACAATTATATATAGAACCCACTTGTTATAAAAAGATGATACACATAGATAGATTCCAAAACATTCTATAGAAAAAGACATGAGAAAGATAGATCTCTAAACATGAGATGGAACAAGTACGGTGCCACCGACTTGAAGCCCACTAACAATTCTTATTAGTTGTTCTACCTCTACCTATTACAAAAATATCAATACTACTCTATTTTCTCTTTCTCTTTCTCTTTTTCTTTTTCTATTTTTTCTTTTTGAGAAGAAAACCACCTCCGTCCCACTTTGTTTGTCCTCTATTCCATTTTGGGATGTCCCAAAATATTGTCCTGTTTCTAAAAATAAAAGTTATTAATTTACTAATGTTTCTATTATACCCCTATTAATTTATTAATTTAATTTTTTGATAAATTTATTTAATGGTAGTTTTGGAAACTTATACATTTTTAAAAGGTAAACAATACAATAAATGATGTTCCCTTAAAAAGTTTGACTTTTCAAACAGGACAAACAAAGTGGGACGGAGGGAGTAGTTATCAATACTCCATTCGATATTTAAACATTTGACGGAATCAAAGATACCATTTAGATCCATTTAGATCTGACATTAATTTAATTTCTGTGTGTGAGAGAGAGAGAGAGGGATCTAATTTCGGCAACCCTAGTAGATTAATAAACCAGGTAGGTTTTGGTCTCCCATACTACTAACATTATTAATGTCTTTTGCCAAACAAGATAATTTATTATTAATTTATTTTTTTAAAAGCCAATGTCATCATGCATTAAAAGAAACCCCCATGAAACTATATGGGTTTCTTTTGTCTAATAACAATTTTGTTTCACAAGTTTTTTTTTTTCAAATGTTACATTTTAACTCCTAAAGTTTGGATTGAATAAAATCATTAAGAGTACTTTGGATGATACCTAACGAGTTTATTTTATTCCAAACCTTAGGGAATTAAATAAATATATAATAATTAAAAGTTTGTAGACTAAATTGAGATATAGCCAAAGCAACAAGGGGATAAATTATAAATTTCCTTTTTTATTCTTAATTAATTTATAATAAATATCTATATTTTTTTAATGCAAGTATGGTCACAGCTAGTTTGATCCACAAATTTCTAATAGATTTCAATTTATCCTTACCCAAATATCGGTATTAGTCATTAGCCTCACCGTAGACGTGACATGGATGCTTGTCTAAGAGGTCCTACTGCTACAGTACATAATAAAAAATATTAAAAAAATAAAATAAAATAAAACAAAAGCCGCCACCATTTATATATATATATATATATATATGTATATATATAGTTGATAGTAAGAAATCCACATATAGTTCCGCCACCTTAACAGTTGCAGTACCCAAATTGATAGTATAACCTCTTCTTTATTCGCTTACCCTCGCAATCTTCAACTAATCCAAAGAGTTGTCCCACGTTGTTTTTATTTTTTTTTTGCTGAATAAAAAAAGGGCTTCTAATGTGGCCTCATCTATGGTAATCTTTAATTTGGACCACCTACTTTTGTTACTTTAATTACTCATGTGATGTGTACTGTACTATATACACCGCGTGACAGTAATAGGTAATACTATGTGTACCTCATGACCCTTGTTGGGATTATCATTCGAACCGCTTCTCTTTAGGTGTTGGGATAAGGACTTCTACCATTAAGTCGCATATCGTGTGGTAAGAGTTGTCATAGGTAAATCTCCATCTATGGTAATCTTAATTTTGACCACCTACTTTTGTTACTTTAATTACTCATGTGTACTATACTATATACACCAAGTTTTATTTTTGCACATAATTCTCTCCCCAATCTCAAATCTCAATTAAATTAAACATTACCACCTTGCACGTCCTAAGCTACTTCAATAGTTTACTAAAAAGAAACAGTATCTATTAGTCTAAGTTACTACGTTTATGTAATTCATTACCTCTGAAAATCGAAGTAGGTACTATGTGGGATTTTCAACAAAGGCCACGCTAAGATTCATGATATGCAATTTAGTTTACAGGGAAGAGAAGAGAAGAGAAGAAAAGAGAAGACGTTGAGGCAAAATAAAAGGAAGAGTGAGAGTGACCCAACGACAACGAACGTTACAAGCAAATTAATCTGTTACGCTGTCACTATTGAGTAGACGCATTAGCACATGGTCGTAATAACATTGCATGTGCATTTGCAAATGCCCCCCATGTGATGATTTGAGAAAAATAAAAAGTAGTGTGTATGGCTAATCAGTCAATCATTTTTAGGTACATCAATTGCCGACTGCGTGCTGACTGAGGCATTTGCCATTTAATTTGTCATCAAGTTAGCCGGTAAATGCATCACAAACTTGCATACCATTATTTCATCCAATAAAACTTGCTTAGCATTAAATAAGCAATAAATGTGTGTCGTTATAACAACAAATAATATAAACAAATCAATTCTCTCTTCTCTCTTATCTCTTATCTCTTTCTTTCCTCTTTTCCTCTCTCACTTCATTAAAATATTAATTTTTATTTTTACAACCCATAAACAATAGGATGTATATATACAAACTTACTATTCACAAATGCTAAAAAAATCAAAATGCCCATACCCGAATAATGCTCTATTTTAGTGTCTTGGTTGCTAAAATAGCAACTGGGATTTTTTACACCCTTCGATGCTAATGCTTTATATAATCAATCGATGAAAGAACATGGTAAATGTCTTATGTGAGCAAGGACAAAATCAAGATTTGAAGTTAAGGAGAGTGGAAGTATAAACAAAGAAAAAAAATTATTATGAAAATAAGCATCCATTTAATTAGTATTAACAAACCATCAATAAAGACTAAGAATGAAGACAAAGATACAAAATCATTATTTATACATTACAATGCAATTACTTATGAAAAGGGAACTTGATGGTACTTTTTTATGTGCGTGTTTGTTATTGGGTAAGAGTAAAATTTTTTTGGTTTAAAATTTTTTAAAGAGCCGGATTGTTTGTTTTGAATAAAAATTAGTTTATTAGACTTAAATTTTGTTTGTTTTGTTATTAGTAATTTTTGTTGTTGAGCTAATTATTTTTGGACTTGTTAATTTTGTTTTAAATTTTAGATCTATGAATTTTTTTTTTATGGCCTTTAAGGATCAATGATATTTTTAAGGGGTGGTCTGATGTAATTTTATTGAACTAAATCACTAAAATATAATACCTATGTGTACAAGTATTAAAAAATTAAAAAAAAAAAAAAGAAAAGAAAAAAGGGAGCTTGGAATTGCCCCCCAAGGCAATGACTAGCTATGTCCCAGTCTATGAGTGCCTTATCCAATTTTCTCGAATCTAGCATTGTCGTAGGCTCGTCCTAAACATGGGTTTGTGAATAAGCTCCAAGCCTCGTGGACCAAAACCAAGAGAATTGAGCCGCCACTTATTGACTTGGGCTTAGTTCTAACCTAAATTTCCGGGTTCAAACTTGGGTAATAAGGATAGGGACAGGTTAGGCACCCATTTTCGTCCGATCTGAAACTCAACCTTCACTATTATCACATATCCAATTTCAATCAAAAGTCTAATAAAATTAATAAGGAAAAATAAAAGTAAAACCTTAGTCTAGACATACGTTTGAAAACAATTAACTAAAACAACTGTAAAAACAACATATTCAGCAAAAAAAAAACTGTAAAAACAACATAAAAAATAAGAGAGTTAGTAATAAAAAGGGAGGTAAAGTTATTAAAGTAGAAGACAGAATAGTGTACCCCTTACACATTATAGTGTACAAAGTTCTAAGTCCCAAACACTGTTTTGAACAAAGTCCGGACAAGTCTCATTAGTAAAAATATCATACATTTGGACCGCTATAACACACGCCATTGTTCCTGAGGGGACTCAGTTGTGAACTGAGCGTTGGCATTTTTTTTTTTTGGAAGGGGGGGGGGGGGGGGGGGGGTGTTGGTATGTATTGCTATTTTTTTTAGCAACCATGAATAGTGAGTTCTCAAATATACAACCTACTATTTATGGGTTTTAAACATAAAAGAAATATATTATTGGAGAGAGAGAGAGACAAAGAGGAAGCGAGGAAAGAGAAGAGATGGAAGAGAAGAGAGAAATAATTTTTTATATTATTTGATTGGGTTATATGTAAAAATAAAAACTAAGATGTTGAGTGTATTGTTAAATGAGTTGGTAAAATAAATAAAGTAGTGTTTGAGGATGTAAAAAAAGACTAATTTTACATCCTCGAATGTGAATGTTTAGACTCAATAGATCTTTAATTTCTAAATTTCAAATTGAAGGGATCAAATGTGCATAAGTCTTCATAATAGAAAAAAGAATAAATAATAAATAATAGATGCTATATATCACAGATTTTTTGTGCGTACATGATGGTTTTAAAACTTTTAAAGAAAAAAGAAAAAGTATAAATACCCCTTCTAATTTGTATATATGGAGTAAAAATAAAAGGTACAGAAAAATTCATCAAAGGGCATCAATCATCTCCTCCAACTTCTCCTAGTTTGAAGGAAATTAAAAATAAAGGGCTGCAGCCTGCAGAGCATTAGATTACCCCTCCAAATATTCTTTTAAGTCCTATTTGGATTGAGAGGAGAGAGAGGGAGAGTAGAATAGAGTAATCTGTTTACTTATTAGAAAACAAACAGACAGAAAGTGTAACCTTTCCACCTCTGCTCATTTCTCCCCATCCTATCACTCTTTAATGGCAGACAATCTTATCAAGTTTTTTTTACCAGCATAAACATGAATACAAAAATGGAAATGAAGCAAAACTTTTTCAAATTTAAGTCTTTTTAAGTACTTAGAAACCCACAAATAAAATATATTACACGAGAAAGAAAAATGCATCCCATACCTTGCCCGCTGGTTTTCACCACCAAAAAATACAACCTTAATGGTGGAACCCATACTTATGCTTACAATGTGACCTAAAATTTCTCGGTTCCAATGGACACCTAAGATAGCAACCATGGTTGCAGCTCTTTTCTGTAAGGAAAACAACTCATCAGTCCAAATCCCAAGAGAGCATCAAAATTGCTAAGTCTGCTATCAAACATCATATGAGAACATGCACCATTCTGTACAAACGTCTATTATCTCAATTTTCCAGCTAACTTCAATAGCCACCAAATTGTTGCTTTGAAACACCCCCATATCTCCCAGGCGTAACGCCACTGCTGCCATAAGCTGGAGGAACAGTGCTCAACCCCGGACAATCTCTTGCCCAATGCCCAGGTTGATGGCATTTAAAGCATTCACCAGAGCTTCCACCAACACTTGGCCCAGAAGAAACTCTACTAGCATAGCCCCCTCCCATGGACTGTCCAGGACCATTCATAATACTAGGACAATTTGCAGAGCTATGACCAGCACCCCCACAACTGTTACATTGTAGATATGAACCAGGAGTGCCAGTTGCAGCCATGGCATAACTATTATACTGATTTCCATACTGACCAACTTGATGTAATGGTGCACTAAACTCTTTACCAGAATTGATACTGTTCCCAGTATAGTTCACCACTGGTGGCGTTGGTTGCCTATATCCAATATTCCCAACTGAAGTATTATTCAATCCAGGGTTAGGAGTGATACTTTCAGCCTTTGAAGCAATAGAACTATAATTCCCTGCTTTCAGCTTTTCCATCAAATCCAAAAGAAATCTGGATTCAGATGAAAAATTCACCTTATCTGCCTTGACCACTGTTGACTTTACACGTTGTTCATCACTAAATGTCTCCTCCTTTACTTTCAACTTGAATATATATTTAGTAAAAAGAACCTTACGAAGGATTTCTCCAAATTTATCATCATCTTGCTCTTCATACTTCAGAAAATACAATTGTTTTGCAGGAATACCCATGATCTCCTCACCACATTCCTGAAATACGGTTACCCATGTTATGCCAGTATGGTCTTGTATCTGGCACTGGAGTATATACCTGTAGTCACATTCCTCAACTGACTGATCACACCTATCACACCGCCATTTCCCATCCCCATTATTTGAAACCTTTTTGTTGCATTGTCGATCACCAATCATGATAGGACACGCTGTGTAGCAGAAACTGTCAACCTTTATGAATGCAATGGTTGCACTGACAGTGATCCAATCTGGCTTCTCGGATGTTCCTAGCCTCTCGTCCTTAATTTGCGATATAGTCTTTCGAATATCTGTCCTACCCACACTAACTTCCCTGGAAATTGAGACAGATGGGATGTTCCTTCCTTCCTCATCAAACCATCTTCTCAGGCTGTGAGCTTCTGGATAATTTGGCTCAATAAATAGTTGACTGGAAGAGATAGTACCCAATGACTTCCCATTGAAGTCATTTACTCTACCTGCTTTCACAGCTAGAACAGGGAAAAGCCCTGAATCACACATATTTTGCAGACTCTGTCCTTCTGCATTGCAAAAGTTTCCCCACAGAGTTAATTCAACACTTCGGCCAGACATATCCTTCAAGTGTAGGATTCTCCGCTGAGTTTCAGTACCATTTTTTCTCATTATTGAAGCAGGGGGACCGATAAAAGTTACAATACCAATAATGTCCATAATGCTGTTGTTGTCCATGCCTTCAATATCACTTATATGACGGAAGTGAAACTGCTGCTGTGGAATTGAGCTGTCATCGTCAGAGCAAGGCTGTACCATTGACGTGCTCTCTAAGAAAATTTCCTGGTCATTTGGGAGGTGGTTATAAGCTTTTTGAGCAGGTCTTAAGCTTCCCTTGGAAATCAGATAAACCTTTCCAACTTCAATCTGGTTGAAGAATTGATCAGCCACAGCATTAAAGCAAGTTACCCGAATTTCTCCACCGTCAGAATCAAGAAGATCAAAACTGAATACTTTACCATCACCGCGGGGGTTATTGTAGTGCTTAAGTTCTCCTTTTGCTGTAACTCTAGCCTTAATTGTCCACCTACCCTGGTATGGATTCAGAGCAGCAATGGGAATTATCCTAGGGGGAGCTTCATTTCTAGCTATTGGTCCTCTGTTAGTGTACATTGAAGATGGTTGTTGATACACAGGTTGAGGTTGGCGGGCAGAGGAATTTAGAGGTGGCCGCGAAGCTTCTGATCTAGGGTTGCGGAAACTCTGCTCACCATATGAACCACCTAACGACACTGATCCAGGATATCCAGCACTAGACTCTATCTTAGGGTAAGCAGCAGGCACATTTGGTGCAGCATATCTACCTGAGTCAGAATTATGAGAATAAGCACTGCCATATGATTGATTTATTCTAGGAGGCTCCATAGATGCTCCAGCTGCATTGGGTTTATTAACCAGACCACCAACAGGTGAAGTTCCAGGAAATGATTGGGGATTCCCAGTTCCTGTCCCTGGTTGGCCAGCTGGGGATTGTACAACCACAGGTTTTGCCACTGGTACAGGTTCTCCAATGAGATCACTTTTCTCAATTATCAAATCCAAATCAACAATGATAATAATCCTGCTTGCAGTCAAAAGAATCAACATGTCAGCACCAAAACAATAATAGTCATGGAGCTGTGAAATTGAATGTAAATAATAGATAATGTATAATGACACAGAAGAAAAACTCATTAAATTATTACTTT
Source organism: Quercus lobata (assembly GCF_001633185.2). Taxonomy (NCBI): domain Eukaryota; kingdom Viridiplantae; phylum Streptophyta; class Magnoliopsida; order Fagales; family Fagaceae; genus Quercus; species Quercus lobata. The sequence goes on along the minus strand of NC_044915.1, from coordinate 777,018 downwards.
TTCATAGGTAAATACAACTCACACACCCCCAAGGCATTATTATTTTATTTATAAAACTCAATTTGAGGGAGGGGGATTTGACATTGGATGTCTCTGTTGAAGACACCAATTAGAAGTGCCAACTAGTTGAGCTATAAGACTATTGGCTGCCCATTAAAAAAAAAAATTATGCATGGATGGAAAAAACTTCCTTGGCACCCATGAGTTTACCTTGCAAAGATTTGGGAAATGAAACCCGTCCTCCTCTTTTTCACATCACCCTATGATAATGAAACCTCAGTATGATGAAACAGTCTTTGGAAGTCTAAGACAGTAAAAGTACCCCCACCCTCTTCTCCTTTCTTATCTCTACATACACATTACTGCATTGTTACTTCCCTGAAGGGAACTATTATAAAACTATAGTGCTTGGTCACTGTTCAGATTGATATCTAAACAAATATTCTTGTTAAATCAGCAAAATATCTTTGAATATATTACCTACTTCCCTACAAGTAAATATTACCTATGTAACAAGACAAGTTGAACACAAACTTTACACTAAAATAATCAATTAAACACAAACAGATTTGTTTAAATTCTAATTACCCAAGTTTTGATTCGCAATTTTGCATCTAAAAAAGCCCTTGTCGCCTTAGGCCTAAAATCATATATCGACTATTGAAAACGAAAAAACAAAAGCAAAACAAAACCCACATAAGGAATAAGGAAAAGGAAAGGGATTGAGTGACTGACATGCGTCTTTGGACTTCGTTACAGACGAAGTGGGTCAAGCGAACAATGGAGCCTTTCTGCAACTTGCCATCCTTGACGAAATGGTTTTTCTGAGTGGCTAACATGCCCTGTTGCTGGTGGGTCCCGTCGGAGAGAACAACCCTATACCGCTCAGTACTGCTACTGTTGGTGGGCTGTTGTTGGGCTTTGGTCACCACTTGCATCACTTCTATCACTTGTAGTATTGGCTTCACCCCTTCATCCTCCGCCTTCAGTTCCCCTCTGCACATCTTCATTATCGCTCCTTCCGTCAGATTCATCGCCATTTGTACTGTCGAGAGATTGAGATTTTGAGAGAGAGAGAGAAGAGAACCCTAGAATGACAGAGAGAAATCGCAAAGGATTTGATATTGAGAGGGAAACCGCTCCCTTACTATGGGCATTTTGGGGAAAAGGGGTTTTGTTTTGTTAAATTCCGAAACTGTCCCTGCTTTGTCTTTTCGATTTGGGAGGGAGAGCGAACAGATTCAATTGCCGAAAAAAAGTGTTCATGTGGACACTAGAAATTAAAATAACATCTCAAACCAAAAATCAAGTTTCAAAAGTTAAGTTACATGTGGAAAAGTGTTGGCACCCTATAATACATATTCAAAAGGACGATACCTTTTAAAAAAAAAAAAAAAAAAAAAAAAGGATGATACCTAGTTTCAAATTTAATCTTAAAAGTCATTGTTTAAAGAACAACTAAAATACTTGACATTTGGCTTTAAAAAAAAAGAATGTAATATGCATGTACATATGAAATTAAACAAAAGAAAATTATATCATAGAATGACATGTGGGATGACATGTAATCTATCCTAAAATTACATATATGTATAAAAATAAATGATATTGAGAGGGAAACTGCTCCCTTATTATGGGTATTTTGGGAAAAAGGGATTTTGTTTTTCAAAATTCCAAAATTGTCCCTGTTTTGTCTTTTCTATTAGGGAGGGAAAGCGAACATATTTTTGGGCTTTCATCTCACGCTTCCACTTTGCAGGTTGAGTCGGGTCGATTCTTTTTTTTTTTTTTTTTTTAAATAATATTAAGAATGAGTTTAGTTCAACAATTAATACTTTTTCAATATTTTTAAAATTATACAAATCTTAATATTGTTAACCAAAACAAAATAGCACAAAAGATAATTAAAGCAAACATACAAGTTTTATTTCTATACAATATCAATATTCTAAAACATAAAACAAAATTACAAATGCATTATTGAATAGCTAATTTGACTATATATATATATATATATATGTAAGAAATTTACAATCTTAAAAACTCGTAATCTAAGATCAACTATGGTTCACACTCTATTTAAATTTGAAAATATATATAAAAGTTTGATTGTTTACTTATTTATACATGGTCTCTTTTCATGTCATTGTTAAGCAAACACTATTTAGAAAATATCATATTTTATTTTGGATATGGATTGTTATATAATGGGCATAAGCATCCATAATTAATGCCAATTTCATTGATATAATTTGACTTCACTCTTTTCACACTTATAAATGTTTCTCATACATGTCTATAATTTTAAATATATGTTTTTAACTATATTGTAATCAGATTATCTTGGCATGTAATTTGTTATTTCATATCTAAAAATTTTTACTTATTACATAATGCCTCAATCGTTCATCTTTCAATTCATTTACATACACTTATGTAAATGTCTCAATTATTTCCTTGAGGCCATTGTATTGTACGTAGATAATGTTATTTATATATAAATGGCATTATTGAAAAAATGTTAAAATTTTGATTTAAAATAATAATAATAATAATAAAGTCCATTATATATTGCCACTTGAGTTTGTCTTGTGCGATGTAAAGCTCATAACAAACAATTAAATCAATAATGTTCTAATTTTTTTTTTCCAAAAAAAAAAAAGAGTTTTTAAAAAATGGGTTAGGTTTCAAGTCAAAAAAATTCAAGTTTGAGTTAGGTCGGCGAATTTTGACCTATTTTTTCCATGTCTACCAATTGCCAAAAAGTGTTCATGTGGACACTAGAAAATAAAATAACATCTCAAACCCAAAATCAAGTTTCAAAAGTTAAGTTACATGTGGAAAAGTGTTGGCACCCCATAATACATATCCAAAATGATGATACCTAGTTTCAAATTTAATCTTAAAAGTCACTGCTTAAAGAACAACTAAAATACTTGGCATTTGGCTTTAAAAAGAAAGAATGTGATATGCATGTACCTATGCAATGAAACAAAAGAAAATTATATCATAGGATGACATGTGGGATGACATATAATCTATCCTAAAATTACATATATGTATAAAAGGAAATGATATGTGATCTATCTTAGGAATTATGGGTCGTTCTCTATTGGCTATTTCTTGGTTGGCCAATTTGTGTGAGAGTGAGACTCTACTCTACAAAGAGTAACGTAATGAAACTATAGGGACACTTTTTTCATTTAGTATACAAAAATTTGCAATTTTTTGCTCAAGTGGCACATTGGATGGAGGGTTTTTTTTTGTTCTCTCTCTCTCTCTGGTTTGCTAAAACAACATTTTGGGTTTTTTTTACCACACCCATTGCTAATGCCCTTAGTGCTATTATGACACCTAAAATTTCTTTCAGGGATATTGACTTACTGAACGTTACAATTTCATAATTCTAAAGCAAACCAATTTGAAAGGTTCATACTCTCTCCAATTTTTTGATTAATGGTTGAATTAATATTTTGAGGATATCAAGGTAGAAACATAATGAAGTTCTCTTTCTCTTTTTGGTGTGCTAAAACAACATTTTGGGTTTTTTTTTTAGCACACTCAATGCTAATGCTCTTAGCACTATTGTGACACCTAAACTTATTGTCAGAGATACTGACTCACTAAGCGTTACAATTTCTTAATTCTTAAGCAAACCAATTTGAAAGGTTCATACTCTCTCCAATTTTTTGACTAATGGTTGAATTAATGTTTTGAGGATATTAAGGTAGAAACATAAAGAAGTTCTCTTTCTCTTTTTGGTGTGCTAAAACAACGTTTTGGGTTTTTTTAGCACACCCAATGCTGATACTCTTAGCGCTATTATGACACCTAAACTTATTGTCAGGGATATTGACTCACTGAGGTTACAATTTAATAATTCTAAAGCAAACCAATTTGAAAGTTTCATATTCTTTCCAATTTTTTTGACTAATGGTTGAATTAATGTTTTGAGGATATCAAGGTAGAAACGTAATGAAGTTAGTTTCTTTTGCATGGTTTTTTATTTATGTTTTGATAAATAAGATAATATTTCAACTTATTACCTATGGCATCCCTAGGGCTGTATATGAGTTGAGTTTTGTCAAATATTGAATGTTCAAGCTCAGGTCGATGATAAATGTAAAATGGTAATAACTTGTGCATTGCATAGTTGGATGCGTTTAGAAAAATATTGTTGGTATTTTGTGTTCAATATGGTAATAACTTTCAAATCAACACTTTTCTAGTTTTCCTCCCATTAAGAATAATTCTTGTTATAATTATAAGTGAAATTTTATTGCTAAATTTTTTGAAACTACTACTCAAATTCAAATTCTTCTATCAGTTTTCAGAAAATTTTAAAAAGTGTGATATTTATTTTTATTATTTGGATAATCTACCATCATTTAAAAAAAAAAAAAAATGAAAGTTGGGTAACACATGTCACGCTTGGTAGTTTGATTGGTAGGTTTCCCAAGATTTTAACTATAACGTCATTTGGGAGATGGTGGAGTATGGGTGTCTCTTTCATTTCAAACATTTTTTGAATAGAGAAGAATGATGGGTGTTTGTATGGGGATAAATAAGGGGAGGTGAGTGGGCTGCTCTCTACTGGCTATTTCTTGGTCAGCCAATTTGTGTAAGAGTAAGACTCTACGTTATAGAGAGCAAGTAATGAAACTGTAAGGGCACTTTTGTCATTTAATATTTAAAAAGTTTACAAACTCTCTCTCTCTCTAGTGTGCTAAAACAACATTTTGGGTTTTTCAACACACCCAATGCTAATGCTCTTAGCACTATTATGACACCTATACTTATTGTCAGGGATACTAATCATTGCAATTTCTTAATTCTTATGCAAACCAATTTCGATGGTTCATACTCTCTCTCCAATTTTTTTAGTAATGGTTAAATTAATGTGTTGAGGATGCCGGGGAGGTATTCTTAATTCTTAAGCAAACCAATTTGGAAGGTTAAGGCCATGTTTGGTTTGGGGAGTACTCAATTTTCATATCTCAATACTCAAATCTCATCACTCAAACTAATTACCCAATTCTCATATTTCTAACTCAAAATTTTCCCATATTCTACTTGCAGTTTGTTTGGAAGTGTTAACGTATATTATGTTATGGGCTTTAGGCCCAACTAGGTTACTTGTATAGCACACTTGTACTTGTACTACACTTGACTTGTACTGCACACATATGCCTCCTATATAAAGGCACTGATGTATATTCTTTGATTTGAGAAATACAATTCAATTACATTCAGTATTTCTAACATGGTATCAAAGCCACTGCTCTAATCCTTTGGTGTGCCGCTCTTAAGCAGTCTTGTCTTCTTGGGTGTCCTCTGCAGCCGTTTTTGTGAGCAGCACCGCTGCCTTCACCGCGACTCCAGTACATCAAAGACCACTGCCTTGCCGCCACCACCGCTTCCGCTTCTCCGATCAGACCACAGATAGCATCATTGGAAAGTAGTCTCTCCGATCTGCCTTTCTGTGAAATTTCGTCTTCATCGGACCCTCCACGCGCCACCAGAATACTCGACATCACTTGCACGCGCCACCACGCGCCGCCAAACGCGTCATGCGCCGCCACGCGCCTCCAGCATCTGTCACGCGCGCCCACGCACCGCCACGCGCGTGTCACGCGCTCCCACGCGCCGGACTTGTTCGCTGACGTCATCGTCTTACTTGCTTACGTCAGCCCTAGCTGACGTCACCTAATTACGTCAGCGCCACGTCATCTGCTGACGTATTCACCTCTAAGCCTGCTGACGTCATCCGTTGACTTTGACCAGGTTGACAGTTGACCGTTGACTTTTGACCAGAGTTGACTTTTTGCAGTCTGGGTCCTCCTTGCCCAGTTTTTCGCGTAGATTTCATTTTTACGCTCCATTTTTGCATATTTTGCTTCTAAATGAGAAATAAGGACAGGTCTTCTTCTTGTTGCAATAATCGTCGCCAACAATCCAACAAACGTCTTTGCAGTTTTTGCAAACGTTTTGGCCACAATATTGAGACTTGCTATCATCGCAACAAATCAGCTATATCTATATCCGCTGCTATTGTTGCTAATACTGAGAGTGTCCAACCAATGACTCCCATCTCTGCACAGTCTAAGTCTTCAGGACGCACTTTCACCATGTCCACAGATGACCTTAAAAACATCATCGCCAATGTCATTCGTATGGTTGGTAATGCATCTTATTCCTCTTCTCTCTCAGCTTTATCTGGTATGTCTCCTACCTCTTGGCTTATGGATTCTGCTTGTTGCAATCACATGACACCTCATTCGTCTTTATTTTCTGAACTTAAACTTGCACCACACCCTCTCAATATTCGCACAGCAAATGGTTCCACAATGTCTGGTCATAATATAGGCTCTGTTTCGACCTCTAACCTCTCGGTTCCTGGAGTCTTTAATGTTCCTGACCTTTCTTACAATTTGTTTTCTGTGGGACAATTAACTGAGTTGGGTTATCGCATTATCTTTGATTATTCTGGGTGTATTGTGCAGGATCCAAGGACGGGACAGGAGCTTAGGACCAGTCCCAGAGTTGGACGTATGTTTCCCATGGACAACCTTCGTCTTCCACTTGTTGCTCCTGTTTCTGTTGCTGCAGCTACCGTAGTTTCTTCTGTTCCTTTCCTTGCACTTTGGCATGCTCGACTTGGTCACGCATCTTCCTCTCGGGTACAACAATTGGCTTCTAGAGGTTTGTTGGGTTCAGTGTCTACCGAAAATTTTGATTGTGTCTTATATTAGTTAGGAAAACAACCAGCTTTGCCTTTCAATACTAGTGAATCAATAACAACTGATATCTTTGACCTTATTCATTCTGATGTTTGGGGGCCTTCCTCTGTCTCTAGTATTGGTGGGTCTCGATATTTTGTTGTCTTTGTTGATGATTACTCTCGCTATAGTTGGATTTTTAATATGAAACATTGTTCTGAATTATTACAAGTATATTCTAATTTTGCAAAAATAGTTGAAACTCAGTTTTCCAAACGCATCAAAATTTTTCGATCTGGTAATGCTCTTGAGTACACTCAATATGCTTTCTAAACTGTTTTGCATTCTTATGGCACTGTTCATCAACTAACTTGTCCAGGTACCTCTCAGCAAAATGGTAGAGCCGAACGAAAACTTCGTCATATTCTTGACAAACACATATTCTTGACATTGTTTGTGCTCTCCTTCTCTCTGCCAAAGTTCCTGCTCCTTTTTGGGGTGAAGCTGTTCTTCATGCTGTTCACACTATTAATCGCATTCCAAGTCCTGTTATCCAAAACCAAACTCCATATAAGCGCCTTTTTGGGTCACCTCCAGACTATCACCACCTTCGCTCCTTCGGTTCTGCTTGTTTCGTTCTTCTTCAACCACATGAGCATAACAAACTTGAGCCTCGGTCAAGACTTTGCTGTTTTCTTGGCTATGGCGAAACTCAAAAGGGGTATCGGTGTTATGATCCTGTCTCTCATCGTCTTCGTATTTCTCGTAATGTTGTCTTTTGGGAACATCGCCTCTTTGTCGAGCTCTCTCACTTCCGTGCCTCCCTATCTTCCTCCTCTGTTTTAGATCTATTTCCAGATGAGGCACCTGTTCCTTCTGTAGCTGATCCTGATCCTCCTGTGGTTGCTCTTGATTCTCTTGTAGACTTCTCTGTCCAACCACCAAATACCACTGATCCCTTTCCTAGTTCACCCTTTAATGAACAGGTGGAAGATGAACAGGTTGAAGACGAGCTACCCAACCCCAACCTTGAGCTTGGGTGACCTGCTCCTGCTCCGCCTGAAGATCTTGCACAAGAAATTCCACCTCGTCACTCAACTCGGGTAAGATCTATTCCTGCACATTTACTTGACTATCATTGTTACACTGCTCTTGCTACACTACACGAGCCTCACACCTATCGTGAGGCTTCCACTGACCCTTTATGGCAGATTTCAATGAAAGAGGAACTTGATGCATTATCTAAAAACCATACTTGGGACTTGGTGACACTCCCCCCCGGGAAATCTGTGGTTGGTTGTAAGTGGATCTACAAGATTAAGACTCGCTCTGATGGGTCCATTGAGCGCTACAAAGCTCGTCTTGTTGCAAAAGGTTTTACACAGGAGTATGGGATTGATTATGAAGAGACCTTTGCTCCGGTTGCTTGTATCTCATCTGTTCGTGCCCTCTTAGCTGTTGCTGCTGCCAGTAAATGGGATCTTTTTCAGATGGATGTCAAAAATGCATTCCTTAATGGAGATTTAAGTGAAGAAGTTTATATGCAACCTCCTCCTGGTCTCTCTGTTGACTCAAACAAGGTTTGTTACCTTCATCGTGCACTTTATGGCCTTAAACAAGCTCCACGGGCTTGGTTCGCCAAATTCAGCTCTACCATCTCCCGCTTGGGTTACATGGCCAGTCATTATGATTCTACCTTATTTCTTCATCGCACTGATAAAGGCACTATTTTACTTCTCCTGTACGTGGATGATATGATCATCACTGGTGATGACCTCAGTGGCATTCAAGAACTCAAGGATTTTCTCAGTCAGCAATTTGAGATGAAAGATCTTGGACATCTCAGCTACTTCTTGGGTCTTGAAATCACTCATTCTACAGATGAACTTTATACTACTCAAACCAAGTATGCTTCTGAACTCTTGTCTCGAGCTGGACTCACTGATAGCAAGATTGTTGACACTCCAGTTGAGCTTAATGCGCATCTGACTCCCTTAGGGGGGAAACCATTGTCAAATCCTTCTCTTTACAGACGATTGGTTGGCAGCTTAGTTTATCTCACAGTTACTCGTCCAGACATCTCCTATGCTGTTCATCAAGTGAGCCAGTATCTGTCTGCTCCACGATCAACTCACTATGCTGCTGTTTTGCGCATTCTTCGGTACCTGAAGGGCACCCTTTTCCATGGCCTTTTCTACTCAGCTCAGTCTCCTCTTGTACTCCGTGCATTCTCTGATGCTGATTGGACAGGAGATCCCACTGATCGCAAGTCCACTACAGGTTATTGCTTTCTCCTTAGTTCTTCTTTGATTTCTTGGCGAAGTAAGAAACAAACTTTTGTGACCCGCTCCAGTACTAAAGCAGAATATCGTGCCCTTGCTGATACCACATCTGAGCTCCTTTGGTTACGATGGCTTCTTAAGGATTTAGGTGTGTCCACATCCTCTGCTACTCCCCTTTATTGTGACAATCGGAGTGCCATTTATATTGCTCACAATGATGTCTTCCATGAACGGACTAAACACATCGAGATTGATTGTCATTTTATCCATTATCATCTTGTCCATGGTGCTCTCCAGCTTTTCTCCATCTCCTCCAAAGATCAACTTGCAGATATTTTCACCAAGTCACTTCCTAAGGGACGCACTCGTGATTTAGTTGACAACCTCAAGTTGGTCTCACATCCACCTTGAGTTTGAGGGGGGCTATTAACGTATATTATGTTATGGGCTTTAGGTCCAACTAGGTTACTTGTATAGCACACTTGTACTTGTACTATACTTGACTTGTACTGCACACATATGCCTCCTATATAAAGGCACTGATGTATATTCTTTGATTTGAGAAATACAATTCAATTACATTCAGTATTTCAAACAGGAAGGAAGTTCTCAGTAGTATTTCAATTCAAAAACACAACTTTTAAGTAAAGTCGTGGGACCTACAAAAATTATTGCTCAGCAAAATGCACAGAATGGCTACTATTTGTACTCGCGTAGACTTTCTCTCTCCACTTCAGAACCTATTCACATCTTCATCTCTTTAAACAAAAACTAACATAAATTTGGCTTTCCTCTATCTCTCTGTTTTCTCAAAGCTGTTGTTTGGCTACATGGATGAAGTTTCTTTATATGATAATGGGTTTTATGAAAAGTAGATCTATTAGAAAATCCAACAACAAAAAGGTGAAAAAAAAAGTTAGAAATTATAGAGAGAATCAGATTAGGCTTTAGGGAGTTAGGAATTTAGAAATTAAAGAAAGTTCCAAGAAATTTTCCCCCAATTCACTATGGAAGTGCTTACACAGTTTGGTTTGCCGTGAGATGCGAGACCCAAAGATGTTGCAAACTTCACAACACACACGGACATGGAAGAGGAGAGACCAAAACTTCAGAGGTTGCAAGACCCAGACTCGTTCTTCAGTTATCAAAGTTGTTCTTCACTTCTAAGGATGCAAGAAGGAAAGATATCTCTTCAATTTTTTGGAAGAGATGAAGCTCCGAACTAAAAGAAATGAGTTAAGGAAAGTGAAACTAAGGAAAAGTGAAGGAACAACATAAGTCTGGTGTGTGCACAGTGATTGAGCCGTTGGAGTGCATGTGGAACTCTAACTTTGATGTTGACAATACATACATGTGGGACCCAAGTAAATGAGCAAAATTGCAAAATTGCCATTGTAACTCAGTTTTGAGAATTCAGAAACACCAAAAACTTGTTCTCATTTTCCATAACTCTAACTCAATTTTTTGAGTTATGAGTTATGGAAATTAAGAATGGAAATCAAACCAAACAGCTACAACTGGTGTGGGTCTCATGAAAAGTGAGTGATGACTTATGAAAATTAAGTGATGAATGATGAAAACAAGGCAAACCAAATAGGGCCTAATACTCTCTTTCCAATTTTTTGAGTAACAGTTGAATTAATGCTTTGAGGATGTCAAGGAGGTGAAAACGAAATGAAGTTAGTCACTTATGCCTATTATGTGTGTGTGTGTGTGTGTTTTTTTTTTTTTTTTTTTTTTTTTTTAATTTTAATATATGGGTAGGATAGTGTTTCAACTTATTACCTATGGTGTTCACTAGGGCTATAAACGAGCCGGGTTTTGTCAAGTATTGAACATTCAAGCTTGGTTTGAGTTTTAACCAAGTCTACAAACAATGTTTGAGCTTAAGCTCAACAAATTGTCCAAAAACCTGAGTTCGGCTTGGCTTGACTTGATTCATTAGTCAACTCGAGCATGAACTCCATATCAAGCTTTTAAGATTGATATCCAATACAAGTATATTATCAAGCACATATTAAGATAGGAGTTTATTGTTCAAGCCTATATCAAACTTATTACCAAGGTCATAAAATAAATCTATGCTCAATTTGCTTTTTATCTAGTCTTATTGTTCATGAACAATTTTTTTGGTTTGGGTTCAACTTGTTTATCAAACAAGCTGAAAATTAAGGCTTAAGTTAGCTTGATTATAAACTGTTGGTTTTTAGACCTCTTAAAAACAATTGATTTAACTTAGGTAATTAGCCAAGTTGTTACTTAGTCCAATTTAACAAGTCCAGGTTATCACAATAACAATGATCAAATCAAGCAAAGCAGCGAAAAATAAATAACACAAGATATGATCACCCAGAAAACCAAACCGGTAAAAACCTGGGGAGGATTTGATCTAACTATCCTCAAGGTAAACTTGAATCCACTCTCTTGAAAGAATCGAAGTTCATACAATAAGACTTACAAGCCCCCTACGCTTGACTTCTTATTGCTACCAACCAGTAGAACTTACTGACACGACCACGTGCAAGCCTCGAATCCACAGACTCCTTCTTTCTTGGATTCACCACCAGATACAAGCACACCCGTTTGTGTTTTCTTTAAACTTCAATGGCAGCAACTGAGTTGATCATCAAGGTGTAGATAAATCTTCTCCTTGAAAACCCTAAGTTTGTGTAAAGGAAAGCTCCTCTAAATCTCACAAGAGATTTACACAAACCGCAATATAAGCAACCCTAAAATGTGGCTAGGGTTTGCCTTTTATACTTAGGATAAATAAGAAACCCTAAAAACGTTTTAAAACAACTAAAGCTGAGTTAGAAAATTCTGCAGAAAATCATTCTGCCCGAGCTTCGATCGATCGAGCCTAAGCTTCGATCGATCGAGCCAGGCCGAAAGGCACAATGCTTTCTTGCTTTAACTCGATTCCAACTTTACATAAATGCACAACTTTGAGCTAGACTAAAACACTTCTAAATACGTTGTTTTGATCATGGTTTGCCAACGATACAAATTAGAGTTCTAAATACATAAAATCCTAAGTCTTTAGAACCTAACATAAAAAACAATGATGAACGAGTTTTTTATCGAACCAAGTCCGAGCAGTTTATGAACAACTTGGTTCATTCTTAGCCCTAACGTTCACTTCATAATGATTGCACTTTATCATTAAGGTAAGACACTAATTAATTTTTGGTATAGGTGGTTAAATCTCATATCTCTTATTCAAGTGATAAAGTTTGCATCCAACCACTAATGGGAAGATGACATGTCTTCCATCATATGCAATGTACATAACTCACTTGGCTGGGTTAAGCGAGTCATGTGCGTTACACATGACAAGAACAAAAGTTATTTTTTTATCGTTGGTTAGAGACCAAGGATACAAACATTTTTAGAGTCAAACTTTATCCTTATTCAAGAGCTTTTATGTTGTACTTTACAAAAAGGGTTATTGAAGTAAAAATAACGTTGGATTACTCAAGCTATATTTGAGTAAGCATATTACTAAAATTAGGTAAATTAATAACTTGTGCAATGCATAGAATGGGATGCATTTAGCAAAATATTGTTAGTATTTTGTTTTCATATCAACATTTTCTTCCTATTAAGAATAATTCTTGTTATCATTTTAAATGAAACTATTGCCAAAATTTTAAAAACTACTACTCAAATTAAAAATCTCCTTTCAAAAGATCTTTTAGAAAATTTTAAAAAGTGTGATTATTTATTTTTATTATTTGGATAATCGACCATTTCTTTTTTTCAATAATAAAAGTTGGGTAACGCATGTCATGCTTGCATTATACATGTGACCACATAAATATTGCCCTATCACTAATGTTTTATAAAAAAGAATCAAAATAGTACTTTAATTTAAACTTAATTATTAAAAGTTTTAGATGTTTCATTATTTATTTTCAATTTTTAATAATCTATTGTAGTTGTTGGGTTATAGATTGACCTCGATTAATTAATTCAATTACCTAAGTTGATTAATTAGGTCAAATGACATGCAAATCTTGGAGGCACCAACAAATCACCAAATAAACTAAATGCAGTGGGAATTAAATTGGCACGGTGATTTGTTGACGAATGGAGAAAACCTCTTGTAAGGAAAAAACCTCACTGAGTGAATTTCAGGTCACTATTGCCAATAATCTACTAATCAATAACAAGCGGTTACAAGTATAAGAAATATTACCACTACCCTGGACTATCCTAAAATACCAACTTACAGTTGAACATTTACTCCAATATCCAATTGGACTTGATCTTGCATGACTAAATCCAAGCAATTGAATGATTGCTGTTAGCTGTAAAGTTCTTCACTTCAATTACCCAAGTTGATTAATTAGGTCAAATTACATGAAGATTATGAAGGCACCAACAAATCATCAAATAAACTAAGTGCAACGGGAATTAAATTGACATAGTGATTTATTGACGAATGGAGAAAACTTCTCGCAAGGCAAAAATCCTACCGAGTGAATTTCAGGTCACCACTTCTAAAAATCCACTAATCAATAACAAGCGGTTGCAAGTATAAGAAATCTTACCACTACCCTGAACTATTCCAAAATACCAACCTACAATTGAATCTTTATTCCAATCCCCTAATTGGACTTGATCTTGTAGAAGACTTATTCCTTTGCATAAATCTCAATACATGACTAACTCCAAGCAATTGAATGATTGCTGTTAACTGTAAAGTTCTTCACTTCAATTACCCAAGTTGATTAATTAGGTCAAATTACATGAAAATTGTGGAGGCACCAATAAATCACCAAATAAACTAAGTGCAACGGGAATTAAATTGACATGGTGATTTATTGACGAATGGAGAAAAGTTCTCGTAAGGCAAAAACCCTACCGAGTGAATTTCAGGTCACCACTTCTAAGAATCCATTAATCAATAACAAGCGGTTACAAGTATAAGAAATTTTACCACTACCTTGCACTATTCCAAAATACCAACCTGCAATTGAACCTTTACTCCAATCCCCTAATTGGACTTGATCTTGTAGAAAACTTATTCTTTTGCATAAATCCCAATACATGACTAACTCCAAGCAATTGAATGATTGTTGTTAGCTGCAGAGTTCTTCACTTCAAAGTACATTGAAGATTTGAAAGTATTTGGTTACAAAATCCTAAGGCGCACAAAATGCAGTAACTTTTCACAAAGTGTATGAGTTCTCTAATTGAGTTTCTCTGTTTTTGATGACTTTAAAATAAGCATTTTATATGGTCTAGGGTTTTTGAGAATGAAACCTTAGCAATCCAAGTCATCATGGGCTGAGATTCAGATCTAAGAATTCTGAAATTGTAGTTCTCGATAAATTGAGCTTGTGTTAAGAATTCCTCATTAAGCTCGATAGATGCTAGTGTTGAGCTTCATTGAATTGACTTTTCTTTGCTTGTTTCTTGATTCAATCTTCATGTTTTTAATGATACCACTTGCGATGTTTGTGCAACATACTTCTTAATACATTAAACCCATCTTAGATCTACCTAATTGCAAGTAAAGTGCATTTTGTCAAAAGATAAACCAATACATATAAAATATGACTCTAACAATAGTATTTGGTTTTTGACAAAAATTTAATCTTACATAATGTGCATTTATCGATCGTATAACTTTATTTTTCAAATCTATTTAATTATTTGTGTTTAATTATTAAAAAAAAAAGAACTATTTAATTTACAAATAATTCTTAATTAAGTCTATCAAAGGTTCTTAACATTGGCACATGTTAGGTAGCAGAATATCAAGTCATTTTTTTGTTATTTATTTATTTTTTAAGAATCAATTAAGTTGTTAGAATGTTAAAATTTGATTGGCTAAAAAAAAAAAAAAATGCTACTTTGGCACTCCAAAATGCTAAAATAACTCTTACAATTTCTTTTTTCAAAAAAAAAAAAAAAAAAAAAATTCACCACATCAGTAGCCACCCCCTCCACAACCACCATTATTGCAAACCCACTGTGCACCACCACCAGATTGGAACCCACCACCACTAGTGACTCATAACCACCTCACATTCCTCCATCTAAGAGAAAGCAAAAAGGGACAAGAGAGAGAAGAGAGTAGTGTGAGGGGAGAGAGAAAAATGAATAAAAATTAAGTAGCATTGCTATAGTGATCTGCTACTTTTGCTAGTAGTAGATCACTGAAGCAATGCTAAGAAAGCCTAAACTTATTGAGAGGGATACTAAGCATTACAATTTCTTAATTCTCCAATTTGGAAGGTCAATACTCTATCTCCAAATTTTTGAGTAACAGTTGAATTAATGTTTTGAGGATGCCGAGGTATTCTTAATGCTCATGCAAACCAATTTGGAAGGTCAGTACTTTCTTTCCAATTTTTTGAGTAATTAACATTTTGAGGATGCCGAGATATTCTTAATGCTCATGAAAACCAATTTGGAAGGTTAGTACTTTTTTCTAATTTTTTGAGTAACGGTTGAATTTATGTTTCTGGATTTTGAGGAGGTAGAAACTTTTTTTTTTGATAAATGGGATAATATTTCAACCTAGTACCTACTGGTTATGACATTTGTTCTATGATGATTGTTCTTTATTATTAGACCAAGATACTAATTGGTATATGATATAGGCGGGGTTTATTTTTAATCTCTTATTTGACGATAAAAAACTTTATTAATTAAGCTAAATTGAACCATTTTTTATTTTTTATATATTCATTTTTTAGGCCCAGTCTTAGTCCACTCTGTTATTTTAGTATTGAAAAATGCATAAATCTCATTGAACTAAGATATTAACCTCAGATTGGGATGAAAGAAAAAAAAAATTGACATTTAAAAAATAGTTATATATACTTTTATTTATCATTTATTTTATTAGGTACTTCTTTGAGTAAGTAAAGTAATAATATTGGAACGTTGGTGGGGAGTTAGCAGATATATATACCCACTCTGTTATATGGGTTAGTAGTAGTACATTGGGTATGAGTTTAACGCATGAAAAACATACGCTGCTAACATTATAAGTAGGCTTTGTGGAGTGTGCAGCAGAATGAATGAAGAGAGCAACATTTGGTCGTCGGCTTGAATCTTGCAAGCCCAGGTCTAAACGCCAACGTTGATGAAATCGTGTTCCAGCGAATAAAGAAGCAGCCCTTCACTATTTTTGTTCGAAAGTCCTTGGTATCTCTCTCTAAACACCAAACAAACAAAACAACACCCACAAGAAGAAGTAGAAGTGGTTTTCAGAAGATGAAGAAGCGAACAAGAGCTGATGAAGATGAAGAGAAGTTGGAGCTAATGGAAGATTCACATATTAAAAGTAGAACGAGTGCGGACACTACTCCTCAAACGACATCATCATCGTCTGAGGATTCAAGTTCCGATGGAACAACCTCCACGTCAGATGATGATGATAATGAGGTTCACATGTCAGAAGATGATGATGATGATACTAGCGAGGCTGAGAACAAGATTGAACAAATGGGAGGTGATAATGGTAATGAGGAGAGAGTGAAAGTGGAAGTGGAAGCTCAAGCTCAGAAGAATGGTAATGGTCTTGGTAATGGGGAGAGGGGAATAATGGGGCCGAGGTTTAAGGATTTTGGAGGGATAGATAGTGTAATTGAAGAGTTAAAAATGGAGGTGATTGTGCCATTGTACCATAGAGAGTTACCGAGGTGCCTTGGAGTCCAACCCACGTCTGGGATTTGTTGCACGGGCCACCCGGTTGTGGCAAGACCAAATTGGCTCATGCCATTGCCAATGAGACCGGGTTTCCATTTCATATGATTAGCTCTACTGGGATCATCTCTGCTGTCTCTGGTATGCATTTCCTTTTTATCATCATCATTATTATTATTATTTTATTTTTATTTTTATAACACTCTAGCCCGGTAAATCTTATGGGCAATCACTCCACCACTAGTTGTCGAGTAATGGAGGGGCATTCACCCCTAATGGGATAAACAGTTTATGCTCATTCCCAAGAGGAATTATTATCATTTTATAAGATAAGAGTTCAATATCTTGTTAAATTTCCTAAGGGGATATATGAGGTCATGGATTTGAAAGCTATGATCTTGGGGCCACCCTGAAGGGGATTCCTTCTTGTACTTACTCAGTATGTGTATGAAGTAACATCTATTAAAGTAACATCTATTAAATATTCAAGTGCTTGAAAAACTTTGGACACCCTAAGAGTGTACACCTTTGATTAGTAGGGTGGTAAGGAATTTGTGAGTAAGGGAACTTAAAGCCTAATTTGCATTCTATCATTATCGTTCATCAGTTTAATTTTCAAGGAAGTGATTCTTGTTAGATGCAGATTTTTCAATTTAAAGACATGAATAGGTTGATTATCTCGGCATTCAAAAATGATTAATTTTTCCTAGTTTTTGGTCCTTTGGCATAATTTCTCATTTTTATCCCCCTCTTCTTGCATTGGGCTTAATTGTTTGAGGAGCAGCTACTTTTTATTTTCCTAAAAATTAGAAGTCCTATAGTTGTTTCTCATTTGATGGATATTTCAGGTGCAGCAGAGGAAAATATTCATCAGCTTTTCTCTAGAGCATACAACACTGCACCGTCAATTTTATTTATTGATGAAATTGATGCAATTGGTTCTAAAAGAGAAAATCTAAGAGATATGGAGCGATGAATTGTGACACAGTTGATAACTTGCATGGATGTACTTCAGAGACTATACCAGGCACATGCTAAGTCAAGCTCAGAAAGTTCTAATACGAAACCTGGCTATGTGCTTGTAATTGGAGCTACCAATAGGCCTGATGCCCTTGACCCTGCACTAAGGATGCCTGGACGATTTGACCGTGAGATTGCTATAGTTGTTCCAGATGAAACTGGAAGGCTTGAGATTCTTTCTGTACTTACACGCAATCTTAAATTGGAGGGTTCTTTCAATATTCTCAATCTAGCCAGGTCTACGCCTGGTTTTGTTGGGGCTGATTTGGCTGCCCTGGCTAACAAGGCTGGTAACCTTGCCATGAAGAGAATTATTGATGAAAGAAAGTCTGAGCTATCTGAATATTCTTCTATAAATGAGGAGCATTCTGAAGAGTGGTGGAGGCAACCATGGTTGCCTGAAGAGATGGAAAAGCTTGCCATCACAATGGCTGATTTCGAGGTGCTTTTGTCTTTCTATTTCCTTATCGTTTTGTATCTAATATGCTCTCATTTATTCACTTGCTTACATTTTTAGGTAAGTGAATTTTGGTCAAGTGAATACAAATTTTATATATTTTTATATTTTCTATTTTCAGTACTTACCCATTATGAATCAATCTTGTCTCATCACTCTAATTTAAGTGTGAAAGTTGAAAATGTGGAGATAACACTGTAGATATCTAGGTTTTTATTTTTTTAATTTTTTTTTAGTGTTTTTAGCCACTGTCATAATGTATGTCTACCTTTTGGTGATCAAGACTGACAATTTTGATTGTATTGAAGGCTTTTGCATTTTAGAAAATGTCAATACAATTCTGCTGGTTTGTTCTTGTTTAGTGATTTTCTTAAATGATGATGCAAATTGCTATTATGTGGTGTTCTGCAGGAAGCAGTTAAAATGGTTCAACCATCATCAAGAAGAGAAGGATTCTCTACCATTCCTAATGTAAAATGGGAAGATATCGGTGGGCTTGATTTCTTAAGAAAGGAGTTTGACCGTTACATAGTTAGACGTATTAAACATCCAGAGGATTATGAGGTATTAACAATACTTGTTTTCTCATTTATTATGCTGTGCGTGTGTGTGTGTGTGTGTGTGTGTGTGTCTCACTTTGCAAGACTTCATTGGAAGTTTAAACAGAAAGTGTACGAGGGCTCTTCAAAGGAAGAACCTATATCTGTAAATGATATATATGTACATACACATATGCATAGAGGGATGGATGGATGGAATGGTTGAGAAGTTTGAAAATATATGTTCCACTGACAAGAAGGTAAATTTATCTTCTAGTTTGCTTCAACCAGTATTTCCCACTAAATTATGTTAGCTGAATTTCCTTGGGAAATTGTTGAGGTCTAGAGATTCAGCTAGTCAAGAGATTAAAGCTAGGGAAGCAGCCCTGCTCCATTGCAGGAATCATGCCGCTGGATATGCCTGGTGATTATCAAAATAGTATCTCCATAGTGATATTGAAGTTTTACTTTTGATATTTGGGTTAGGAATCGCAGAAGTATGTTAGAACAGGTGTTTCTTATTAGGAGAATTACCGGCAGGTCAATTCAGGCTGTTCATGATAAGGACTGTATAGGATTCATTAAAGTTTCCAATTTCCAGGTTAGCTTCACATTCGAGGGATTTCGTTCTATGAACGTCAATAGAGCAAAAAATTTTATTTAGATAACGATGCCAACTAAGCTATCTTGCCTCTCATGTCAATGTTCAAGGTTCCTTGGGCAAGGACTTTCTATGTCTGAAGATGGTATAGTTAATGATGTGACTGAAATCATGTTATAGGTAAGAAGAATGCTGCAAACAGATAGGCTGCTAATTTTTAGTCTTTCACCCCCACTACACATGCACAGATCAAAATGCATATTGTAGTGGATTACTTTAGGCATAAAGGAATTTTTTTCTTGGCCAAAAAATGCGGAGGAATAATGGTGATATTTGCTGTCTATTCATCCTGTGCAGTTAGTTTGCCAATCTGGAATTCCATTTTGACATAGTGTCTCCGGCATGTTCACACTTCTTGATATGCTTGAGTTTCACTTGTAGCAAAGGAATCTTTATTTCTTCTGATTCTTGTGTTCTATTTCTTCTGATGGTGCCTTAATTAAATTTGGAGCCCTGCTGCATTTTCTTCATTTATTAGAAACTTTTTAGAGTTCTTCTTGAAAGCATAGAAGCCTAGAAGCTACATTCTAAATTGCTGATCTCGCGTCATGAAATTATCTGCATCTTCAGGGGCTTGGATTGGACTTAGATACAGGATTTTTGCTCTATGGGCCTCCGGGTTGTGGTAAAACACTGATTGCCAAGGCTGTGGCTAATGAGGCAGGAGCCAATTTCATTCACATCAAGGTTTGTCTCTCTGATTTTCCCTTTCCATTCTGTCTGTGTATCTGCAATGTTTGATATTTTTTCGTAATGGTGTTCAGTACATTGGTATCGTGAGAATCAAGTTGCACTCTGTCAGAAAAATAAATGTAATCGTGATTGTATTTTTGTTTGATTTTGAGTTCAAATACTTACTTGGATGGTCATGGATTTTGCTGATGGTTAGGGCCCTGAACTTTTGAATAAATATGTTGGAGAAAGTGAGCTGGCAGTTCGGACATTATTCCGTCGTGCAAGGACGTGTTCACCATGCATACTTCTCTTTGATGAGGTTTGTGGTTCTCTTTGCTTGATAAATGTCTATTATTGTTGTTGTGCTGTTGTGGTTATTTTAAATGTCATATTGTTACCAAGTTTGGGCTGGCCTGGATGGAATGACTGGAATGTTGGGATTTTCTCTTTCTTTCAGTAGTTGATGTAAATTACTAGCATTAGCGTTTTGTTGTTGCATGGTGTGTTTCTGTTTCTTATTTATTAGAGAACATGGGTACATTGTCGTCTATTATTGACAAAGTTTTTTTTTTTTTTTTTCCGTCTAGAATATGACCTTTTTTTTTTTTTTTTTTTTTAATTTTTTTATCTTTTAACAATTCTTATGACTTACCGAGTAAATTCAATTATAAATTGGTAAATAAGGTTTTCTGGGCGGAGGAATGCATTTTTCCCATTTTCAAGAACACATTAAATGCAAACTAACCCCCCCAACCCCCGCAAAAAAAAGAAAAAAAAAAAAAAGAAAAGGTTTTAGACTAGCCCAGTGTCTAATTGACTCTCTTGTCTAATGGAATTCAAGAGTTAATGTGGATTGACTCTCGAACTAGTTTTTTGAACTGGTTCTATCTTCTTCAGCAATCAAGGCATTAAGATTCTCTCCTAGGCAAGCTTGAAATTTCAGTTTTACAACTGTTTTTATGAAGCAGATAGTTGACAGTCATAAGAACCAACTCATGTTTTCACCACGAGATATGATCATACAAAAGTTTCAGAATAGTAAAAGACAACAAAGCAGAAACCAACACAATTCTAAATTCCTCAGATTAATAGAATGCCACGTATGATGTATCTTAATAAATTAAGTTGACCTTATAGTGTCTCTTTAGGCACTTGTTTAATATTAATACAAGATATACGTTTCAAGCAAAAGCAAGTCAATTAGTGTATGGAAATTGAGACAGACGGGATGTTCCTTCCTCATCAAACCATCTTCTCAGGCTGTGAGCTTCTGGATAATTTGGCTCAATAAATAGTTGAGTGGTAGAGATGGTACCCAATGACTTCCCATTGAAGTCATTTACTCTACCTGTTTTCACAGCTAGAACAGGGAAAAGCCCTGAATCACACATATTTTGCAGACTCTGTCCTTCTGCATTGCAAAAGTTTCCCCACAGAGTTAATTCAACACTTCGGCCAGACATGTCCTTCAAGTGTAGGATTCTCCGCTGAGTTTCAGTACCATTTTTTCTCATTATTGAAGCAGAGGGACTGACAAAAGTTACAATACCAATAATGTCCATAATGCTGTTGTTGTCCATGCCTTCAATATCACTTATATGACGGAAGTGAAACTGCTGCTGTGGAATTGAGCTGTCGTCGTCAAAGCAAGGCTGTACTATTGACGTGCTCTCTAAGAAAATTTCCTGGTCATTTGGGAGGTGGTTATAAGCTTTTTGAGCAGGTCTTAAGCTTCCCTTGGAAATCAGATAAACCTTACCAACTTCAATCTGGTTGAAGAATTGATCAGCCACAGCATTAAAGCAAGTTACCTGAATTTCTCCACCGTCAGAATCAAGAAGATAAAAACTGAATACTTTACCATCACCGCGGGGATTATTGTAGTGCTTAAGTTCTCCTTTTGCTGTAACTCTAGCCTTAATTGTCCAATTCAGAGCAGCAATGGGAATTATCCTAGGGGGAGCTTCATTTCTAGCTATTGGTTCTCTGTTAGTGTACATTGAAGATGGTTGTTGATACACAGGCTGAGGTTGGTGGGAAGAGGTATTTAGAGGTGGCTGCGAAGCTTCTGATCTAGGGTTGCGGAAACTCTGCTCACCATATGAACCACCTAACGACACTGATCCAGGATATCCAGCACTAGACTCTGTCTTAGGGTAAGCAGCAGGCACATTTGGTGCAGCATATCTCCCTGAGTCAGAATTATGAGAATATGCATTGCCATATGATTGATTTATTCTAGGAGGCTCCATAGATGCTCCAGCTGCATTGGGTTTATTAACCAGACCACCAACAGGTGAACTTCCAGGAAATGATTGGGGATTCCCATTTCCTGTCCCTGGTTGGCCAGCTGGGGATTGTACAACCACAGGTTTTGCCACTGGTACAGGTTCTCCAATGAGATCACTTTTCTCAATTATCAAATCCAAATCAACAATGATAATAATCCTGCTTGCAGTCAAAAGAATCAACATGTCATCACCAAAATAATAATAGTCATGGAGCTGGGAAATTGAATGTAAATAATAGATAATGTATAATGACACAGAAGAAAAACTCATTAAATTATTACGTTTTCATAGGTAAATACAACTCACACACCCTCATGGCATTAGACTAATTGCATTTCCCCTCCATGTTATAGAGGTAGGAAATGTTATTTATTTATTTTTTTAATATTTTTTTTATAACATAGGAGAACTTCACTCAGATTAGTTGCACGTCATATAAAATATTGCACAACAATCCTCACTGTTAATCAAACTCTTTCGGACAATTGACCTTGCCCGCCAGAACCAATTATGAGGTAATTCAAGGGCTTTTCAACCCTAACAGGTTGAGTAGTTTATCCTCGTGCCCAGGAGGCAGAGGTAGTAAATGTTATTTGGTCGAAAGACCATTTATTGCACAAAATAAGAACTTCCAAAATAGGAAACTTCTACTCATATAAGGAAAAGCATGTCTTACAATGAAAAAGACAAACGCAATCCACTTAAGATTGGACTGCTTACCATATACAGAGATAAAGGCAATTACTAAATAACCCTGAACATGACCTTTCTAAATTTAGGCATAACTGAACAAGATACAGGATAACAAATTTGACCATGTCCCACCATAACAACACTCTAATGAGGCAACTGTGGTGGGACATGGGACTTCAAAAACATACATTAATAATCTGGTGTCCCATCAACCAAATAGTGGAGGATTCTTTCATAAAATATAATAATTGTATGTAAAATAGAAGTAGAAGATTCACTGGGTGGGTGTAAAGAAATGTCAGAGAGAGAAAAAAAAAAAAAAAAAAAAACTGACAAAAGATACCTTACTAATTTATGTAACTGAAGACGATTTTATTGAACTCTCTTTTTACCTATAATAAAAAAAAAAGGACGATTTTAGAAGACTAGGACTAGTGAAACAAACTAATATCCCAAGTTCCAACGGTAAAGTTCACCTTCCCGACTTCCTTTATGACAAACTGGAATAAAAGCTATATGACTACGAGCAATGCTTTTAATTGGTATGTTACACATCTAATGGGTCTTGAACCCAAGACTTCACTCTCCACCGCTCTTACATTCTCCACCTTGCTCTTACATGAGGAGGCGTTGGTTGACCTAGTGCTCAATGGAAAAGGCTAATTAGAAACGAATTCATCAATCAACTAAAAGGATCTTATGCTTCCAACAGTGTTACAGACAACATTTTACTAAGACACATGGTAGGATATCAGCAATAGCAAGTGTCACTTCCTCGGTTCAATATTAAATTATTAATGATGGTTGGTGCGCTTAAGATTTGAGGCATGATAAAAGGTTTTAAATTTAAAGATATTTATGTCAAAATAATATTAGAGTATCTTCATTTTTCTGATAGTATAAAGCTTAGCACATGACTCTCCCTGTCCAAGAGTGCATGGCCATGTGAAAACATTGGTAAACAGAAATTTACAAAGGAGAAAGAATACCATCAAGTTTATGAATCTGGGTGTAAAGTATACCGTCAAAGTTGAAAAACCTTGTTCATTCTCTTAAGATTGGTCAGACATGAGAATAATTTTGATTGAAGAGAAGGGTTCAAGTGAGAGCCCAGCATTAGTGGCATCCTTTGTGGTGCCCCATGTTTGTGGTTTGAACCACACCCCCCTCCCCCCATCTACCTATCAAAAAATCCTTATTTTATTATTTATTTATTTTTATAAAACTCAATTTGAGGGTGGGGGATTTGATCCTTGGATGTCTCCCTTGAAGACACCAATTAGAAGAGCCAACTAATTGAGTTACCAGACTCTTAGATGCTCATCAAAAAAGTTTTTTTTGCATGGCTGGAAAAAACTTCCTTGACACTAATGAGTTTACCTTGCAAAGATATGGGAAATGAAACCCGTCCTCCTCTTTTTCACTTCACCTTATGATAATGAAATCTCAGGGTCCGTTTGGATTGAACTTATTTTTGCTAAAACTGAAAACTAAAACTGAAAATACTATAGCGAAATAATTTTTATAGGTGTAAATAGTATCATGGGGCCAATTTTTAATAAAATAGTGGCTGAAAAGGGAAATTTGTGAGACCCATAAACAATGCACTGTTTACAGTTGATTTGGTCAAATAGTGCGGCGGGAACCCAAAAAAAAAAAAAAAAAAAAACGAAACGTGATTTTCACAAAACGTAGACGCGCAACGCGGAATCCAAAAGGGCACCCAGTATGATGAAAGTCTTTGGAAGTCTAAGACAGTAAAAGTACCCCTGCCCCCCACCCTCTTCTCCTTTCTTATCTCTACATACACATTACTGCATTGTTACTTCCCTGAACGGAACTATTATAAAACTATAGAGCTTGGTCACTGTTTAGATTGATATCTAAACAAATATTTTTATTAAATCAGCAAAATATCTACTTCCCTACAAGTAAATATTACTAATTGAATCCGGTCTTTGCTTGCGAAAGTTGAGGTTATTGAGTAAATTTCAATTGTTAAATGAAACTATAATAGCACACATGTTTCTATTGACAATACCCATTAAAGTTGCTTCTACAGAAAAAAAGTTGTTCAAAATTAAAACCCACCAAAAAAAAAAAAAAATCCATTATGTAACAAGAAACGTTAAGAGAATTAATCATAAAATCAATTAAATATAAGACAAGTTGAACACAAACTTTACACTAATTTTGGTACAGTACATTAGATTCTCCAATCCAAATAAATGTGGTTGCGCATTAATCAGTTAAACACAAACAGATTTGCTTAAATTCAATTACCCAAATTTTGATTCGCAATTTTGCATTTAAAAAAGCCCTCGATAGATAGATAAATATTTGAAGTTGTCGCCTTAGGCCTAAAATCATATCTCGACTATATATATATATATATATATATATATATATATATTTTTGATGAATAATCATATCTCGACTGTTGAAAACGAAAAAACAAAACAAAACCCACATAAGGAACAAGGAAAAGGAAAGGGATTGAGTGACTGACATGCGTCTTTGGACTTCGTTACAGACGAAGTGGGTCAAACGAACAATGGAGCCTTTCTGCAACTTGCCATCATTGACGAAATAGTTTTTCTGAGTGGCTAAAATGCCCTGTTGCTGGTGGGTCCCATCGGAGAGAACAACCCAATACCGCTCGGTACTGCTACTGCTACTGGGCTGTTGTTGGGCTTTGGTCACCACCTGCATCACTTTTATCACTTGTAGTATTGGCTTCACCCCTTCATCCTCCGCCTTCAGTTCTCCTCTGCACATCTTCATTATCGCTCCTTCCGTCAGATTCATCGCCATTTGCACTGTCGAGAGAGATTGAGATTGAGAGAGAGAGAGAAAGAGAGACAGAGAGAGAGAAGAGAACCATAGAATGAAAGGAATTGGAATATGAGAGAGAGAGAGAAAGCGTTAAAATTTCTTAAGTCTTAAGCAAACCAATTTGAAAGGTTCATTCTCTCTCCAATTTTTTGACTAATGGTTGTATTAGGGTCCGTTTGGATACAGCTGAAAACTAAAAACTAAAACTGAAAATTGAAAAATACTGTAACAAAATAATTTTTAAATGTGTAAATAGTATTGTGAGACCATTTTTAATGAAAAAGTTGATAAAAATTGATATTTGTGGGTCCATAAATAGTGCACAAATGCACTGTTCACGGTTGAAAAAGTCAGCCTTTACGGCTGAAAGCAAAAAAAAAGGCTGAAACGCGTTTTGCGCCAAGACGTGGACGTAAAACGCGCAAACCAAACATAGCCTTAGTGAGCGTTTGGATTGCGCGTTTTGCGCACCTACATTCAGCATTTTTTTTTTTAGCACATAAACAGTAAAATCACATGAAGCAGGGACAAAAATTATTGTTCGTGCACTATAGCAGTACTGTTCACGCATTTAAAAATATTAAAAATTGTCTCACAATACTGTTTACACATTTAAAAATGATTTTGCTACAGTATTTTCAGTTTTCAGTTTCAGCAAAAATAAGTTATATCCAAATGGACCCTTAATATTTTGAGGACATCAAGGTAGAAACATAATGAAGTTCTCTTTCTCTTTTTGGTATGCCAAAACAACATTTTGGGTTTTTTTAGCACACCCAATGCTAATGCCTTTAGTGCTATTATGACAACTAAACTTATTGTCAAAGATATTGATTCCCTGCGCATTACTATTTCTTAATTCTTAAGCAAATCAATTTGAAAGGTTCATACTCTCTGCAATTCTTTGACTAATGGTTTGAATTAATGTTTTGAGGATATCAAGGTAGAAAAGTAATGAAGTTAGTTTCTTTTGCATGGCCTTTTATTTATGTTTTGATAGATAAGATAATATTTCAACTTATTCACTAGGGCTGTATATGAGTTAAGTTTTGTCAAATATTGAATGTTCAAACTCAGGTCAATGATAAATGTAAAATGGTAATAACTTGTGCATTGCATAGAATGGATGCATTTAGCAAAATATTGTTGGTATTTTGTGTCCAATATGGTAATAACTTTCAAATCAACACTTTTCTAGTTTTCCTCCCATTAAGACAATTCTTGTTATAACTGTAGGTGAAATTTTATTGCTAAAATTTTTGAAACTGCTACTTAAATTCAAATTCTCCTATAAGTTTTTAGGAAACTTTAAAAAGTGTGATATCTATTTTTATTATTTGGAAAATCTACCATAATTTTTTTTAAAAATTATGTAATATAGAAGTGGGTCACTTTTAAAGCCAAATGCCAATTTGTGTGAGAGTGAGACTATTCTACAAAAAGTAAAGTAATGAAACTATAGGGGCACTTTTTTCATTTAGTATCCAAAAATTTGCTATTTTTTGCTCAAGTGGCACATTGGATGGAGGGTTTTGTTCTGTTCTCTCTCTCTCTATGTGTCTCTCTTTGGTGTGCTAAAACAACATTTTGGTTTTTTTTTTTAGCACACCCAATGCTAATGCTCTTAGCGCTATTATGACACCTAAACTTATTTTTAGGGATACTAACTTACTAAGCATTACAATTTCGTAATTGTAAAGCAAACCAATTTGAAAGGTTCATACTCTCTCCATTTTGTTGACTAATGGTTGAATTAATGTTTTGAGGATATCAAGGTAGAAATATAATGAAGTTCTCTTTCTCTTTTTGGTGTGCTAAAACAACATTTTGGGATTTTAGCACACTTAATGCTAATGCTCTTAGCGCTATTTTGACACCTAAACTTATTGTCAAGGATACTAACTCACTGAGTGTTACAATTTCTTAATTCTTAAGCAAACCAATTTGAAAGGTTTATACTCTCTCCAAATTCTTTACTAATGGTTGAATTAATGTTTTGAGGATATCAAGGTAGAAACATAATGAAATTCTCTTTCTCTTTTTGGTGTGCTAAAACAACATTTTGGGTTTTTTTAGCACACCCATTACTAATGCTCTTAGCGTTATTATGACACCTAAACTTATTGTCAAGGATACTGAGTCACTGAGTGTTACAGTTTCTTAATTCTTAAGCAAACCAATTTGAAAGGGTCATACTCTCTCCAATTTTTTGCTTAATGGTTGGACTAATGTTTTGAGGATGTCATGGTAGAAAGGTAATGAAGTTAGCTTCTTTTGCATGGTCTTTTATTTATGTTTTGATAGATAAGATAATATTTCAACTTATTACCTATGGCATCCCTAGGGCTGTATATGAGTTGAGTTTTGTCAAATATTGAATGTTCAAGCTCGGGTCGATGATAAATGTAAAATGGTAATAACTTGTGCATTGCATAGAATGGATGCATTTAGCAAAATATTGTTGGTATTTTGTGTTTAGTATGGTAATAAATTTCAAATCAACACTTCTAGTTTTCCTCCCATTAAGAATAATTCCTATTATAATTATAAGTGAAATTTTATTGCTAAAATTTTTGAAACTTCTACTCAAATTCAAATTCTCCTATCAGTTTTTAGAAAATTTTAAAAAGTGTGATATCTATTTTTTGTTATTTGGATAATCTACCATATATATATATATATATATATATATATATATATATTTTTTTTTTAAATAATGAAAGTTGGGTAACACATGTCATGCTTGGTAGTTTGACTGGTAGGTTTCCCAAAATTTTGAGTACAATGTCATTTGGGAGATGGTGGATGTAGGGATGTTAAGCCGAGCGATATATATGTCTATGTGTATATTGGGCCAAAGGCCCAATCCGAGAATATGAAGTAGTCCAATGAGGGGCGAACATAATTAGAAGAGTTCGTGTTAGTAAGTGAAGAGGTTAGTTTTGATCATATGGGTTCATGAGGATGGTTTGAGGATGAATCTCTCCTCGGCTGGGCAAAGCCGAGATCCTAAATGGTAGTCTATTATCCAAGGTGGCATTTTAGGAGATTCTTTTGATATGGATAAGCATCATAGAAGCACAGAATAGAGGGAAGTTCTAAAATATCTAAAGAGAAGCTGCTATCACCGCATTGAATGCTTTGCACCTAACCAGCTGGTCGCATTAATGTGGAGGTGATATCTAAACAGTAATTTTTAGCTTTATAGCTACTACCAGAGACTTCAAGAAGGTACTAATGGGACAAGGATCAAATACCAACAATCTGCCTTACACGTGGATGGTAAAAAGGAAAGAAGGGAGATAGTATAAAATGGAAGAGAGACCCTGAGAGGAGGGGATCGGGAAATTAAGAGAAAAACACTGTAGCAATTAAGAATTGAACTTGCAATCAAGCTTGAAAGAAATATATAAGAACTGATCTCCTCGGACTGTGCCGATGACGATTTTCTTTAGATTAGGTCAGACTATCTTCATTTTCTTGTCATCTGATTTATTAAAGCCCAGTTTCCAACCCACTCTTTACAAATTCATTGTATTGGACTTTTTGGGCCTACGTTCATTCATCCTTTAGGCTAAGAACTCAAATTTGGTCCTTACAGTGGAGTATGGGTGTTTCTTTCATTTCAAAGATTTTTTGAACAGAGAAGAAGGATGGGTGTTTGTATGGGGGCAAATAAGGGGAGACGATTGGGTTGCCCTCTATTGGCTGTTTCTTGGTCGGCCAATTTGTGTAAGAGTGAGACTCTACGTTATAGAGAGTAAAGTAATGAAACTCTAGGGGCACTTTTGTCATTTAATATTCAAAAAATTTGCAAACTCTCTTTCTCTCTCTCTAGTGTGCTAAAACAACATTTTGAGTTTTTCAACACACCCAATGCTAATGCTCTTGGCACTATTATGACACCTATACTTATTGTTAGGGATTCCAAGCATTGCAATTTCTTAATTCTTATGCAAACCAATTTGGATGGTTCATACTCTCTCTCCATTTTTTTTTTTGTAACGGTTAAATTAATATGTTGAGGATGCTGAGGAGGTATTCTTAATTCTTAAGCAAATTAATTTGGAAGGTTAATACTCTCTTTCCAATTTTTTGAGTAACGACTGAATTAATGCTTTGAGGATGTCAAGGAGGTAGAAACGAAATGAAGTTAGTCACTTATGCCTATTGTTTTTTTTTTTTTTTTTTCTTTTTATTTATTGGTAGGATAGTGTTTCAACTTATTACCTATGGCGTCTGCCAGGGTTATAAACGAGTCAAGTTTTGTCAAGTATTGAGCATTCAAGCTTGGTTTGAGTTTTAACCTAGTCTACAAAAAATGTTTGAGCTTAAGCTCATCAATTTGTCCAAAAACTTGAGCTTAGCTTGGCTTGACTTGATTCATTAGTCAACCCGAGCATGAGCTCCATATCAAGCTCTTAAGATTGATATCCAATACAAGTATATTATCAAGCACATATTAAGATAAGAGTTTATTGTTCAAGCCCATATCAAACTTATTACCAAGCCCATAAAACCAATCTATGCTCAATTTGCTATATATCGAGCCTTATTGTTCATGAGCGATTTTTTTGGCTTGGGCTTAACTTGTTTATTAAACAAGCCAAAAATTAAGGCTTAAGTTGGCTTGATTATAAACAAACAATGATGAACGAGTTTTTTATTGAGCCAAGTCCGAGATGAACAACTTGGTTCGTTCACAGCCCCAATGTCCACTCCATAATGATTGCACTTTATCATTAGGGCAAAACACCAATTGATTTTTGGTATAGGTGGTTAAATCTCATATCTCTTATTCAAGTGATAAAGTTTGCATCCAACTACTAATGGGAAGATGACATGTGTCCCATCATGTGCAATGTATATAATTTACTTGATTGAGTCAAGCAAGTCATGTGCGTTACACATGACAAGAACAAAAGTCATTTTTTTATCGATGGTTAGAGACCAAGGACACAAACAATTTGAGAGTCAAACTTTATCCTTATTCAAGGGATTTTGTGTTGTACTTTACAAAAATGGTTGTTGAACTAAATATAACGTTGGATTACTCAAGCTATATTTGAGTAAACATATTACTAAAATTAGGCAAATTAATAACTTGTGCATTGCATAGAATGTAATGCGTTTTGCAAAATATTGTTAGTATTTTGCTTTCAATATTGTAATAACTTTCATATCAACATTTTTCTTCCTATTAAGAATAATTCTTGTTATCATTTTAAATGAAAATATTGCCAGAATTTTAAAACTACTAATCAAATTAAAAATCTCCTATCAAAAGTTCTTTTAGAAAATTTTAAAAAGTGTGATTATTTATTTTTATTATTTGGATAATCAACCATTTCTTTTTTTCAATAATGAAAGTTAGGTAACGCATGTCATATTTGCATTATACATGGGACCACATAAATATTGCCCTATCACCAATGTTTTTTTAAAAAAGAATTAAAATAGTACTTTGATTTAAACTTAATTATTAAAAGTTTTAGATGTTTCATTATTTATTTTTAATTTTTAATAATCTATTGTAGTTTTTTGGTTATAGATTGACCCTGGTTAATTAATTCAATTATTTAAATCGATTAATTAGGTCAAATTACATGCAAATCGTGGAGGCACCAACAAATTACCAAATAAACTAAGTGCAACGGGAATTAAATTGATACAGTGAATTGTTGACGAATGGAGAAAACCTCTCACAAGGCAAAAACCCCACTGAGTGAATTTTAGGTCACCACTACCAATAATCCACTAATCAATAATAAGAGGTTACAAGTATAAGAAATATTACCACTACCTTGTACTATCCCAAAATAGAGTTGAACCTTTACTTTAATCCCCAATTGGACTTAATCTTGTAGAAGACTTTTTCCTTTGCATAGATCCCAATACATGACTAAATCCAAGCAATTGAATGATTGTTGTTAGTTGCAAAGTTCTTTACTTCAATTACCCAAGTTGATCAATTAGGTCAAATTACATGCAAATCGTGAAGGCACCAACAAAACACCAAATAAACTAAGTGCAGCGGGAATTAAATTAACATGGTGATTTGTTGACGAATAGAGAAAACCTCTCGTAAGGCAAAAACCCCCCACCGAATGAATTTCAGGTCACCACTCCCAAGAATCCACTAATCTATAACAAGCAGTTACAAGTATAAGAAATCTTACCACTATCATGAACTACCCCAAAATACCAACTTACAGTTGAAACTTTACTCCAATCCCTAATTGGACTTGATCTTGTAGAAGACTTCTTCCTTTGCATAAATCCCAATACATGACTAACTCCAACCAATTGAATGATTGTTGTTAGCTGCAATGTTCTTCATTTCAAAGTATGTTGAAGATTTGGAAGCACTTGGTTACAAAATCCTAAGGTGCACAAAATGCAGTAGCTTCTCACAAAGTATATGAGTTCTCTAATTGAGTTTCTATGTTTTTGATGACTTTAAAATAAGTATTTTATATGGTCTAGGGTTTTTGAGAACGAAACCCTAGCAATCCAAGTCATCATGGGCTGAGATTCGGATCTAAGAATTCTAAAATCATAGTTCTTGATAAATCGAGCTTGTGTTGAGAATTCCTCATTAAGCTTAATAGATGCTAGTGTCGAGCTTCACTAAATTAGCTTTTCTTCACTTGTTTTTTGATTCAATTTTCATGTCTTTAATGATACCACTTGTGATGTTTGTGCAACATGCTTGATACATTAAACACATCTTAGATCTACCTAATTGCAAATAAAGTGCATTTTGTCAAAAGATATGTTAATACATAAAACAAATATGGCTCTAACAATAGTATTTGGTTTTTGACAAAAACTTAATCTTACATAATATGCATTTATCGATCGTATAACTTTATTTTTCAAATCTATTTAATTATTTGTGTTTAATTATCAAAAAAATTATTTAATTTACAAATAACTCGTAATTAAGTCTATCAAAGGTTCTTAACATTGGCACATGTCAAGTTGCAGAATATTGAGTCATTTTTTTGTTATTTATTTATTTTTTAAGAATCAATTAAGTTGTTAGAATGTTAAAATTTGATGTGCTAAAAAAATGCTACTTTGGGACACCAAAATGCTAAAATAACTCTTACAATTTTTTTTTTCAAAAAAAAAAAAAAAAAAAAAAACCTTACCACATCAGTAGCCACCACCTCTACAACCACCATTATTGCAAACCCACTATGCACCACTACTAAATCGGAACCCACCACAACTAGTGACTCATAACCACCTCACATTCCTCCATCTAAGAGAAAGCAAAAGGGGACAAGAGAGAGAAGAGAGTAGTGTGAGAGGAGAGAGAAAAATGAATAAAAATTAAGTAGCATTGCTACAGTGATTTGCTACTTTT
The DNA here is from genome assembly GCF_001633185.2 of Quercus lobata. Taxonomy (NCBI): domain Eukaryota; kingdom Viridiplantae; phylum Streptophyta; class Magnoliopsida; order Fagales; family Fagaceae; genus Quercus; species Quercus lobata. The sequence goes on along the minus strand of NC_044915.1, from coordinate 743,806 downwards.
GCTACTAGTAGATCACTGTAGCAATGCTAAGAAAGCCTAAACTTATTGAGAGGGATACTAAGCATTACAATTTCTTAATTCTCCAATTTGGAAGCGTCAATACTCTATCTCCAAATTTTTGAGTAACAGTTGAATTAATGTTTTGAGGATGTCGAGGTATTCTTAATGCTCATGCAAACCAATTTGGAAGGTTAGTACTTTCTTTCCAATTTTTTGAGTAATTAATATTTTGAGGATGCCGAGGTATTCTTAATGCTCATGCGAACCAATTTGGAAGGTTAGTACTTTCTTTCCAATTTTTTGAGTAACGGTTGAATTTATGTTTCTAGATGCTAAGCAGGTAGAAACCTTTATTTTTATTTTTTGATAAATGGGATAATATTTCAACCTAGTACCTATTGGTTATGACATTTGTTCTATGATGATTGTTTTTTATTATCAGACTAAGACACTAATTGATATATAATATAGGCGCGGTTTATTTTTAATATATTTGATGATAAAAAAGTTTACTAATTAAGCTAAATTGAACCTTTTTTTTTTTATTTTATATATATTCATTTTTAGGCCCATTCTTAGTCCACTCTATTATTTTAGTATTGAAAAATGCATAAATCTCATTAAGTACCTATTAGATGCTCCTACCTTGGATGAGCTTTGTATCAAATTAGAATCTGATGCTTATGGTTTGTACTCTTTAAGGCTTGTAGCCAATACTTCGCCTTTTATGGCTAGCTAATATACGCATATCATCCTTTTCAACCGAAGAAAAAAAAAAAAAAAAAAAAAAAAAAAAAAAAAAAAAAAAAAAAAAAAAAAGACATTAACCACAGATTGGGATGTAAGAAAAAAAAAATTGACATTTAAAAAATAGTTATATATATTTTTATTTATCATTTCTTTTATTAAGTACTTCTTGAGTAAGTAATCATATTGGAGGAGAGTTAGCAGATATATATACCCACTCTGATACATGGGTTAGTAGCAGTGCATTGGGTATGAGTTTAACGCATGAACAACTACGCTGCTAACATTATAAGTAGGCTTTGTGGAGAGTGCAGCAGAATGAATGAAGAGAGATACATTTGGTCGTCGGCTTGAATCTTGCAAGCTCAGGTCTAAACGCCAACGTTGATGAAATCGTGTTCCAACAAATAAAGAAGCGGCCCTTCACTGTTTTTGTTCGAAAGTCCTTGGTATCTCTATCTAAACACCAAACGAACAAAACAACACCCACAAGAAGAAGTAGAAGTGGTTTTCAGAAGATGAAGAAGCGAACGAAAGCTGATGAAGATGAAGAGAAGCTGGAGCTAATAGAAGATTCACATATTAAAAGTAGAACAAGTGCGGACACTACTCCTCAAACGACATCATCATCGTCTGAGGATTCAAGTTCCGATGGAACAACCTCCACGTCAGATGATGATGATAATGAGTTTCACATGTCAGAAGATGATGATGTTGATACTAGCAAGGCTGAGAATAAGATTGAACAAATGGGTAGTGATAATGCTAATGGGGAGAGAGTGAAAGTGGAAGTGGATGCTCAAGCTCAAGCTCAACCTCAGAAGAATGGTAATGGTCATGGTAATGGGGAGAGGGGAATAATGGGGCCGAGGTTTAAGGATTTTGGAGGGATAGATAGTGTAATTGAAGAGTTAAAAATGGAGGTGATTGTGCCATTGTACCATAGAGAGTTACCGAGGTGCCTTGGAGTCCAACCCATATCCGGGATTTTGTTGCACGGGCCACCCGGTTGTGGCAAGACCAAATTGGCTCATGCCATTGCCAATGAGACCGGGTTTCCATTTCATATGATTAGCTCTACTGGGATCATCTCTGCTGTCTCTGGTATGCATTTCCTTTTTATCATTATTATTATTTCTTTTTTTCTTTTTTTTAAAAAAACACTCTAGCCCGGTAATTAAATCTTACGGGCAATCACTCCACCACTAGTTGTCGAGTAATTGAGGGGCATTCACCCCTAATGGGATAAATAGTTTATGCTCATTCCCAAGATCAATTATTATCATTTTATAAGATAAGAGTTCAATAATTGTTAAATTTCCTAAAGGGATATATAGGGTCCATTTGGATTGAACTTATTGTTACTGAAATTGAAAACTGAAAACTGAAAATACTGTAGCAAAATAATTTTTAAATGTGTGAATAGTATTGTGAGACCCATGAATAGTGCATAAACAGAACATGAACAATGCGTAAACAGTGCATAAACAATATTTTTTGTCCCTGACATGATTTTATTGTTCACGCACGGGGAAAAAAAAAAGCTTGAAAACGCAACGCACTTTCAGCTCAATCCAAACGCTCTCATAAGGTCATGGATTTGAAAGCTATGATCTTGGGGCCACCTTGAAGGGATTCCTTCTTGTACTTACTCGGTATGTGTATGAAGTAACATCTATTAAATATTCAAGTGCTTGAAAAACTTTGGAACACCCTAAGAGTGTACATCTTTGATTAATAGGGTGGTAAGGAATTTGTGAGTAAGGGGACTTAAAGCCTGCTTTGCATTCTACCAGTATCGTTCATCAATTTAATTTTTAGGGAAGTGATTCTTGTTAGATGCAGATTTTTCAATTTAAAGACATGAATAGGTTCATTATCTCGGGCCTCGGCATTCAAAAATGATTAATTTTTCCTAGTTTTTGGCATAATTTCTCATTTTTATCCCCCTCTTCTTGCATTGGGCTTAATTGTTTGAGAAGCAGCTACTTTTTTTTTTTTTTCCTAAAAATTAGAAGTCCTATAGTTGTTTCTCATTTGATGGATATTTCAGGTGCAGCAGAGGAAAATATTCATCAGCTTTTCTCTAGAGCATACAACACTGCACCGTCAATTTTATTTATTGATGAAATTGATGCAATTGGTTCTAAAAGAGAAAATCTAAGAGATATGGAGCGATGAATTGTGACACAGTTGATAACTTGCATGGATGTACTTCAGAGACTATACCAGGCACATGCTAAGTCAAGCTCAGAAAGTTCTAATACGAAACCTGGCTATGTGCTTGTAATTGGAGCTACCAATAGGCCTGATGCCCTTGACCCTGCACTAAGGATGCTTGGACGATTTGACCGTGAGATTGCTGTAGGTGTTCCAGATGAAACTGGAAGGTTTGAGATTCTTTCTGTACTTACACGCAATCTTAAATTGGAGGGTTCTTTCAATATTCTCAATCTAGCCAGGTCTACGCCTGGTTTTGTTGGGGCTGATTTGGCTGCCCTGGCTAACAAGGCTGGTAACCTTGCCATGAAGAGAATTATTGATGAAAGAAAGTCTGAGCTATCTAAATATTCTTCTATAAATGAGGAGCATTCTGAAGAGTGGTGGAGGCAACCATGGTTGCCTGAAGAGATGGAAAAGCTTGCCATCACAATGGCTGATTTCGAGGTGCTTTTGTCTTTCTATTTCCTTATCGTTTTGTATCTAATATGCTCTCATTTATTCACTTGCTTACATTTCTAGGTAAGTGAATTTTGGTCAAGTGAATACAAATTTTATATTTTTTTTATATATTCTATTTTCAGTATGTTGATGTAGGCCATGTGGCTTGAATTGCCAAAGCCCAATTTGGTCTTCTAAATCAAATACAAGTAGTATTAGGAAACCGAATACAACTAGGAATATAATTCCTAGTAATAGCCGACCTATAATATATATATATATATATATATTAGGTTTGGGTTGAAAAAAAAATACATAGAGAGAATTAGAGTAATTCCTAATCCTAGCAGCAACCACATAAGAAGAAGAATAGTGTTTTCTTGTCTTGTGGGTGAGAGAGAGCTAGGGTGTATTGGGAATTGGGTTTCTTGAGAGTGTTCTTTTGCACTATTGTATCTCCCTAATTTTTATAGTGAAATTTCTCTGTCGTCTCCATGGAGGTAGGCAGTTTGCCGAACCACGTAAATTCTTGTGTTCTTTGTGTGTGTGCTTGTTATTTGATTTTCGCTTATTTACTATTATTGATTTGAGTCCTGGGGTGCTATCTGCACAACAAGTGGTATCAGAGTAAGGTTAGGATTCAATCCTTTGAATACAGTAAAGATGTCAAGTACAAAGTATGATGTAGAGAAGTTTTGTGGTAAGGGAAATTTTTCACTTTGGCAAAGGCGGATGAAGGATCTCCTAATTCAACAAGGAGTTCATAAGGCCTTGCTTGGGAAGGAGAAGAAACTGGAAACGATGAAGGATGTAGAATGGGTAGAGATGGATGAGAAAGCAGCTAGCACTATTCGTCTTAATGTAGGTGATGAGGTCATTCACAACATCCTAGAAGCAAAGACCGTAAAGGAGGTTTGGGAAAAACTAGAAGGTCTTTATATGAGAAAGAATCTGACGAACAAGTTGTACGTGAAGAAGCAACTGTATAGTTTGCATATGAAGGAGGGTTCTGATCTGTTGGAGCATCTCAACATGTTTAACATGTTGAACATCCAACTGTCAAGTTTTGGGGTGAATTATGAGGACGAAGATAAAGTGTTACTCTTATTAACGTCACTTCCTATTTCTTTTGATCATCTAGTGACTACGTTGATGTACGGGAAATAGACTATAGTACTCGAGGAGGTGACTAGTGCTCTCTTGTCACATATAAAGATGGAGCAAGATGGTAATGGTTCTCAGGCTGATGGACTTATTGTAAAGTTTGAGTCAAGCAATAGAGGTAGAAGCGGGTCAAGAGGATGGAACTCCAACAGGAACAGATCACAGTCTAAATCACGTGCAAAGAAAGACGTAGAGTGCTTTTATTGTCACAAGAAAGGGCACTATAAGAATCAGTGTAAAGAGTTGAAAGAGCATTTAGAGGAGAAGAAGAATGGAAAGAAGCCCCTAGAATCAGCTAGTGTTGCTGAAGAAATATCAGATGACAGTGAAGTTGGTGCAGATTTACTTTCAGTCTCATCAAGTAAAAATGTTTTATTGGAATCTTGGGTTTTAGATTCAGCATACTCATATCATATGACTCCAAAGAAAGATTGGTTTGACACGTATAAGCCTTACCACAGTTATGGTCCAAATGGGTAATGATGCTACATACCCGGTTATTGGAATTGGTACCGTGAAGATCAAGATGTTTGATGGAGTTGTGAGAGTTCTTAGTAATGTCAGACATGTTCCAGATCTTAGAAAGAATTTAATTTCTTTAGGAGTGTTGGATGATTTGGGTTATTCATACTCATCAAAGGGTGGAATCATGAAGATTACCAAAGGTGCTTTGATGGTGATGAAGGGACAGAAAATAAGCACGCTTTACAGATTGATTGGGAACACAGTTGTAGGCAGAGTTGCAGTCACCACTCCGGTGGAGTCCATCACTAACGACACAAAATTATGACATATGCGACTTGGCCATATTGGTGAACGTGGTATGTTAGAGTTGCACGAGAGAAATTTATTGAAAAGGGTGAAGACATGCAAGCTAGACTTCTACAAGTATTGTGTGTATGGGAAGCAGCATAGAGTCAATTTTAAGACAGGCTCTCATACAAGTAAGGGTGTTCTTGACTACATTCATTCAGATGTTTGGGGTCCAGTATCAGTTTCTTCTCATAGCGGTGCTCAGTATTTCGTCAGTTTCATTGATGACTACTTTAGAAAGGTATGAATTTATTTTATGAAGCATAAGTCTGATGTGTTTGGCATATTTAAAAGGTGGAAAGCACAGGTTGAGAATCAGACTGGCAGGAAAATAAAATATCTTAGAACAGATAATGGACTAGAGTATAGAGATAAAGAATTCATAAGATTTTGTGAATTAGAAGGCATTACTCGTCACTTCACAGTTAAAGGAACTCCACAGCAGAATGGGGTTGCAAAGAGAATGAACAGAACCTTAGCAGAAAGAGCCAGATGCATGAGATTGAATGTAGGGTTGCCTAAGGTGTTCTAGGCAGAGACAGTTAACACAGCGAACTTCATTATTAATAGATCTCCATCTTTAGCCATTGATTTCAAGATTTCAAAAGAGGTTTGGTCAGGTAAACCAGTTGATTATTCGAGTCTAAAAATCTTTGGTTGTCTAGCTTATGTGTATGTGCAGAGTGGAGAGCGTTCTAAATTGGATTCGAAGTCAATAAAATGTGTATTTCTTGGTTTTGAAAAAGGTGTTAAAGGCTACAGGCTTTGGGATCCAATCTCAAAGAAAACAATGACCAGCAGAGATGTCATATTTGATGAAGCCTTTATGTTGAAACAGAATGAAGCAAAGACATGTGATGATAGTCCACAGGAGAAATTAACTGTTGAGGTGGAGCTTGACGAGAATAGTTCACCTAATGATAAGGGTGATGTTGAGATTGATCCACAGCAGCAACAAAAAGAGTCTTATTCAATTGCTAAAGGTAGAGAGAAGCGGGTTCACAAAGCACCACAGAGATATGGCTTTGAAGACATGGTTAGCTTTGCTCTCATAACTAGTAGTGGAGATCCATCGTCTTACAGGGATGTAGAAGAGATGGGGTCACTACAGAAGAATAAGACTTGGGAATCTTCTAGTATGTTGACAAAGTCAGTTCCAACAAATAAGTTCAAGAGCTACTTGGACTTGGTTGATGTTTGCAGCTTGTAAGCCCTTATGGGCTAAGGTAGAGGCGATGGAGGAGTTTGCTCGTGTAGCTTGATCAATTCAAGCCAAGGTGGAGATTTGTTGATGTGGGCCATGTGGCTTGAATTGCCAAAGCCCAATTTGGTCTTCTAAATCAAATACAAGTAGTATTAGGAAACCAAATACAACTAGGAATATAATTCCTAGTAATAGCCGACCTATAATATATATATATATATATATATATTAGGTTTGGGTTGAAAAAAAAAAATACATAGAGAGAATTAGAGTAATTCCTAAAACCCTAGCAGCAGCTGTATAAGAAGAAGAATAGTGTTTTCTTGTCTTGTGGGTGAGAGAGAGCTAGGGTGTATTGGGAATTGTGTTTCTTGAGAGTGTTCTTTTACACTATTGTATCTCCCTAATTTTTATAGTGAAATTTCTCCATCGTTTCCGTGGAGGTAGGCAGTTTGCCGAACCACGTAAATTCTTGTGTTCTTTGTGTGTACTTGTTATTTGATTTCCGCTTATTTACTGTTATTGATTTGAGTCCTGGTGTGCTATCTGCACAACACAGTACTTACCCATTATGAATCAATCCTGTCTCATCACTCTAATTTAAGTGTGAAAGTTGAAAATGTGGAGATAACACTGTAGATATTTAGTTTTTTTTTTTTTTTTTAGTGTTTTTAGCCACTGTCATACTGTATGTCAATACAATTCTGCTAGTTTGTTCTTGTTTAGTGATTTTCTTAAATGATGATGCAAATTGCTATTATGTGGTGTTCTGCAGGAAGCAGTTAAAATGGTTCAACCATCATCAAGAAGAGAAGGATTCTCTACCATTCCTAACGTAAAATGGGAAGATATCGGTGGGCTTGATTTCTTAAGAAAGGAGTTTGAGCGTTACATAGTTAGACGTATTAAACATCCAGAGGATTATGAGGTATTAACAATAATTGTTTTCTCATTTATTATGCTGTGCGTGTGTGTATGTGTGTCTCACTTTGCAAGACTTCATTGGAAGTTTAAACAGAGAGCGTACGAGGGCTCTTCAAAGGAAGAACCTATATCTGTAAATGATATATATGTACATACATATATGCATAGAGGGATGGATGGATGGAACGGTTGAGAAGTTTGAAAATATATGTTTCACTGACATGAAGGTAAATTTATCTTCTAGTTTGCTTCAACCAGTATTTCCCACTAAATTATGTTAGCTGAATTTCCATGGGAAATTGTTGAGGTCTAGAGAATCAACTAGTCAAGAGATTAAAGCTAGGCAAGCAGCCCTGCTCCATTGCAGGAATCATGCCACTGGATATGCCTGGAGATTATCAAAATAGTATCTCCATAGTGATATTGAAGTTTTACTTTTGATATTTGGGTTAGGAATCGTAGAAGTTTGTTAGAACAGGTGTTTCTTATTAGAAGAATTACCGGCAGGTCAATTCAGGCTGTTCATGATAAGGACTGTGTAGGATTCATTAAAATTTCCCATTTCCAGGTTAGCGTCACATTCGAGGGATGTCGTTCTTTGAACGTCAATAGAGCAACAAATTTTATTTAGATAACGATGCCAACTAAGCTATCTTGTCTCTCATGTCAAGTTTCAAGGTTCCTTGGGCAAGGACTTTCTATGTCTGAAGATGGCATAGTCAATGATGCGACTGAAATCATGTTATAGCTAGGTAAGAAGAATGCTGTACACAGAGAGGCTGCTAATTTAGTCTTTCACCCCCACTACACACGCACAGATCAAAATGCATATTGTAGTGGATTACTTTAGAAAGGAGAGGAATAATGGTGATATTTGCTGTCTATTCATCCTGTGCAATTAGTTTGCCAATCTGGAATTCCATTTTGACATAGTTTCTCCGGCAGGTTTACACTTCTTGATATGCTTGAGTTTCACTTTTAGCAAAGGAATCTTTATTTTTTCTGATTCTTGTGTTCTATTTCTTCTGATGGTACCTTAATTAAATTTGGAGCCCTGCACTTCATTTATTAGAAACTTCTTTGAGTTCTTCTTGAAAGCGTAGAAGCCTAGAAGCTACATTCTAAATTGCTGATCCCGCATCATGAAATTATCTGCATCTTCAGGGGCTTGGATTGGACTTAGATACAGGATTTTTGCTCTATGGGCCTCCAGGTTGTGGTGAAACACTGATTGCCAAGGCTGTGGCTAATGAGGCAGGAGCCAATTTCATTCACATCAAGGTTAGTCTCTGATTTTCCCTTTCCATTCTGTCCGTGTATCTGCAATGTTTGATATATTTTCATAACGGTGTTTAGTACATTGGTATCGTGAGAATCAAGTTGCACTGTTAGAAAAATAAATGTACTCGTCATTGTATTTTTGTTTGATTTTGAGTTCAAATACTTACTTGGATGGTCATGGTTTTTGCTGATGGTTAGGACCCTGAACTTTTGAATAAATATGTTGGAGAAAGTGAGCTGGCAGTTCGGACATTATTCCGTCGTGCAAGGACGTGTTCACCATGCATACTTTTCTTTGATGAGGTTTGTGGTTCTCTTTGCTTGATAAATGTCTATTATTGTTCTTGTGCTGTTGTGGTTATTTTAAATGTTATATTGTTATCAAGATTGGGCTGGCCTGGATGGAATGACTGGAATGTTGGCTACTATTGATGGAGTTTTTTTTTCTTCTAGAATATGACTTCTTTTGATCTTTAACAGTGCTTATGACTTACTGAGTAAATTCAATTATAAATTGGTAAATAAGGTTTTCTGGGCGGAGGAATGCGTTTTTCCCATTTTCAAGAACACATTAAATGCAAACTATCTTACCTTTTCCCTTTGCCAATATACTTTTTCTTTAGACTATCTTGTGCTTGTAATATGAGGTAGATTTTTCGTAATGAAGTCATTTACTTATCCCCCCCCCCCCCCCCCCCCCCAAAAAAAAAAAAAAGGTTTTAGACTAGTCCAGTGTCTAATTGACTCTCTTGTCTAATGGAATTCAAGAGTTAATGTGGATTGACTCTCGAACTAGTTTTTTGAACTGGTACTGTCTTCTTCAGCAATCAAGGCATTAAGATTCTCTCCTAGGAAAGCTTGAAATTTCAGTTTTACAACTGTTTTTTTGAAGCAGATAGTTAACAGTTATAAGAACCAACTTATGTTGTCACCACGAGATATCATCATACAAAAGTTTCAGAATAGTAAAAGACAACAAAGCAGAAACCAACATAATTCTAAATTCCTCAGTTTAATAGAATGGCAAGTATGATGCATCTTCTTAATAAATTAAGTTGACCTTATAGGGTCTCTTTAGGCACTTGTTTAATATTAATACATGATATATGTTTGAAGCAAAAGCAAGTCAATTAGTGTATCATATTAGAGATGTATGCGGAATTGCCATTTAGTAATTGTTCATTTCTCCTTGTCATTTCACTAGGTTTTCTTTCATGATCATATAGATGAAATCTAATGGATTTGATGGGTAGGAGTTATGCTGTGGTCATTAATTTTTCTCTGCTTTTTTGAGATGGTTTTATCCCCCATGATTTGTAGGTGGACGCTTTGACAACAAATCGTGGTACAGAAGGGGGATGGATTGTTGAACGGCTACTGAACCAGGTCAAATAATCTCCAGAGGGAGCCTGAATAAAACCATGCTTCCCTACTTATTATGTTTTTTTGTTTACAAATTTATATTCCATTATTGATGAAATATTCCCATTGCCTGCAATTGCAGTTACTTATAGAATTAGACGGTGCAGAGCAGCGGCGGGGAGTTTTTGTCATTGGTGCAACAAACAGGTAAAACTCAACATTTTTTATTTTTACTTCAATTTGTTCTAATGACTATAACCTTATTGATACCTTCCTGTTGGCATCTCATTTGGCAGACCTGAGATGATGGACCGAGCCATATTACGGCCTGGTAGGTTTGGTAAACTTCTTTACGTTCCTTTGCCCAGTCCGGATGAGCGTGGAAAGATCTTAAAAGCTCTTGCAAGGAAGAAGCCTATAGATGCCAGTGTGGATTTGAGTTCTATTGGGCGAATGGAGGCCTGTGAAAATTTTAGTGGAGCTGATCTTGGAGCACTGGTTTGTCTATACTGGAATACATGTGTGTGTGTGTGTGTGTGTGTAGGGGTTTCAGATGAATGAATTGTCTAAATTTCTACTATTGACAGATGAATGAAGCTGCAATGGTTGCTCTTGAAGACAGACTGAAATCAACTGAGAGCACTTTAGATGCAGCTTCTTTGACAATCAAATCAACACATTTTGAGAGAGCAGTGGGTCAAATCTCGCGTTCCGTGTTAGACAAGGTATGATTCATTCTGGTTTTTTTTTTTTGGTCTAGTGCAACTGTGCAAGGATTCCTGAGACTTGATAATAAACCAATTGATTTTTTTAAAAGCCTAACAATATCTCTTCTATTTGGTGAACAGCAAAAACAATACTACCAAATGTTGTCTGAGAACTTAAAGGCAGCATGAGAAGAATCATTAACTGACTTTCTAATGTACCATGGCTGTGGATTCGATACTCAATCCAATCTTGACGATCGATGGCATTGTTGAAATGGTATGAAAAAAAATAAAAGACACTTTTGATGCCAAAAGTGAAAAACTATTTTGGTCATTAATTTGCTTTGTAGCAAGTAAACCTGCATTCCCCTTACTGGGCGAAGAAACTTTGAGATTACAATGTTTTTGGGAAATTTCATTTTTAACTTTATTTAATTTCTTATGCAATAGTCAATTCCCCTTTATTGGGGAAGAAACTTTGAGATTACAATGCTTTTGGGTTATTTTATTTTTTACTTTATTTAATTTCTTATGCATTAGTCAAAAGATAAAACATAGACACATAGTTACATCTCTTAAATTACAAAAGAATGGAGATCAAAATTAAACTGGAGAGTTTTAGATGATGTACATTAATTATAAAAAAAGCTAGGGCAAAACTTAGGAAGAGTAACTCGGTATATTATTATTATTATTATTATACGGGCCACCTTAATTAGCATGCTACCTTTCTTCCTAAAGAACGCTTCTGCCCAAATACTTTAATCCTATTTTAGCAGATGATAATAATAATAATGTTATGGTGTATGGACAAAAATAGTTCAGGCTGTAAGGCACACAAAGTTGGGGGATAAAGAAAAATCCAAATCATTGTTTCCTTGGATTTCTTTCAATCGTTTGTATAATCTAAAAACTGAAAAAAAAAAATCACATTTTTCAAACAAGGCGGAGCTATTTGTAAGGTCTAATCTTGTAACCATTTTTTATTAATTGAAAGTCGGTTATGTATTTTTTAGTGTTTTTGGTCCAGTTGAAAAATAATTTTCCCCAAAGCAACATCACAACTGACCTCTCCCTGCAACATTACAGTATTCCTCCATCCAAATTGGTTATTAGTATAACTTATAGGTATGTACGCATTTAAAATAAAATCTTAAGGATGCATGCTTATAAAAATAAGGGGAAATTACATTTTGCCCACCTATAGTTTGCCCAAAATACAATTTGTTTGCATGTGGTTTAAAAATTGGTACTTTATTTAACTCTGTCTCCAGTTATCCACTTTTAAAAATAGGGGTAAATTTGTATTTTTGTTACCTTTTTATGTCTCTCTCCTCTTAAAACATAAAAAACTAAAAAAATCAAGAGAAAAAAAAATCTAAAAGCTAGGTTTTGTAAAAATTCCGTTTGAATTTTTTTTCTTTCTTTCTTTTTGCTCACTAAATTAGTTGATCAATACTTTTGGGGAGGGGGTGGTGGTAGAACTCTTATTTTTTAGGTACAATCTTAAGATAAAGTATAAAATATTCAAATGTATAAAAAAAATTAAAAAAATTAAAAATTATGCCTATACATAGCGTTTCATGTATTCTTTCACTGTAGTGTACTTGATTTCTGGAGAAAGCTCAGTGTAGGGAATTAACATGAAATTCTCAACCTGTTAGAAACAAAAAATTAGAGAAAATATACGATAAAGAAAAACAATCACACACACAAGAAAATATTTACATGGTTCGGCAATTTGCCTACGTCTACGGAATTATAGGAATTTTACTATTATTAGGGAAAAATACAAAATACGGCTGTACAGTTTTTCTCTCTCAAAAACTACAACAACAAACCCTAATTACCAAAACTGCGTTTTCTACATTCTTCGGACAGGATTCACAATGGGCTACAAAACAGGCCAAAATTTTTTCCTGGGGGCAACTAAGCCTCAAAAAATCTTCTATTAAAAACCACGCAACATTATTCAGGTCGTCAATCGGATCAAACATAACTAGACTCCACAAAACCCAACACTCAAAAGCTTCAACTGCACCATTTCCTATCTCGAAATTTGCAAGACACTCGTCGTAACAAACATGAAAGTAATGTATTAGTCCAACTTGCATCACGTACTCTTCGCCTATTGAAAATAGAAAAACCATATCAGATTTAATAAGAAAACATATAAACATCAAACAATAAATAATAAAATTTTGAAATATATATATATATTTATATATATATATATATATTTATATATATATATATATATATATATATATTTATATATATCAAACTATACATACTGAGACCATTTTTGTGCGAATGTGTGAAACCATTTCGATTAGTTGATCAAACCTTGCCAACATCCGAAGGGTATAATTATGCATGTGCAATTATATATTGGAAAAATAAAATAAAATTTTAAAAAATATTTATGATTGTGTTATATATAAACCAATGACAAAGTCAGAATTTAAATTTAGGAGAGCAAAAATTATTAGTATATATATATATATTTTTATGTACACCCATAAACATATGTAGATACACGTACATATTGCGAACACACACAACACATACGTAGCATACATATCAGTCCTTAAAACCAATATGGACAATAAATGCCACTTTGAGAATACAAAAAGGTATTTTTAATATTTAAAAAACCTATAAAAATAAAGGATTTTTGTACACTCATGTTTATTTGTTCAGGTTATATAGATATATAAGCAGTATTGTAATGTACTTTCATAGTCAAAATTAATTTCACTTATAATTTTTATAAAATTATTTTTAATAATTAAATAAATCTCAAGTATAATTTATATAAGTTGTTGTTAAATTCTTGAAATGATAAAATTATAACAATTTTAAACCATTTAGTATACTTTTGTGTATTTAAAAACTTTAGAGTTTAGCTAGAAAAATAATATTGGATTATAGAAGCTCTTCATTCTTTTGTAAGGTAAAGTTTTTTTTTTTATATGTAATGTTTTCAATTTAATTTTAAACTTTTGATTCTCTATTTTTCTTTCTCTTTTTTTTTAATAACTTTTTACTTTAAAAATGATAAAATAAGAAATATTTTCTTTCTATTTTTTTTCCCAATAGAACTTGACATATAAAAAGAGATACAAGAAAAAAAAAAAAAAATATATATATTATATATATATAAGCTCAAAAATTACTTCAATCATGACCGGAAAAAAAAAAAAAAAAAAGCTGACTTAGGATCTAAGTGGGTCATGGTGCCCCCTTAAGATTTGATTTTTTTTTTTTTCCTTTAAAAAATATGGCTATTGTTATTGAAATGAAATAAGTTTGACGACAAGAAATTTTATTAGTTAAGCTACGCCAAAAACTAATTGGTGTATTAGTTTAATAATAAAGAGTGATTATCAGAAGCGAATATTATAAGTTGAAACGCTCTAGTATATATATATATATATATATATATGAGTTTGGGCTGAGTGGGATATTAATTCATTGTTTTTCTTAATTAGAAATTAAACCAGTACCATCTTACCTTTCAAGGAAGCTAGAAACTCTTCCCTGGATATGGAAGACTTCTTCAACTCTTTGCCAATTAGCTTCTCCCAAATCTCAACAACTTCTCTTTGAGATAAGATGTTTTTAGGTGGCCTCAGATATACCGTCTTGTTGAGAGCTTGAGGGTCGTCTATAGTTTTGATGATGTACGTTGTTATATCTTCTTCATCGACATAAATTCCTACCACATTAAATTAAAGTTAAAACAAGAAATGTTTCAATTCTTATAAAGGTAAATATGGAAAAGTGACAACATATAGAAAATCATCAAGTGCTTTAAAAAACTGGTTAGCGTCATTATTTTAACTTATTCAAAATCAAATGAGGTTCAGGATGTAGATAGAAAACTAGAAGAAAATGATCTGTAATAAACCTCTCTCTGTGGCCCACAAAAAGGCTTACAGATTTTTTCTTAATTATAAAATTAATTATCCCTTTTGTGCTTTCAAAGTGCAATAATTAAAATGAATCTACTTTTGCATTCTGTAAAAGGAAAGATTAAGGTTATCATGGAAATGCCTTTTTTATTGCCATCAAGGTCACTGAATCCCTTGAAGGAAGGATCTTACTAGGCTCGCACAGACCACTAAGAAAATAACCAGCAAAACAGTTTGCGGAAATATATGTGAAAGGTATCCGAGCTTCTTCTATAGCTTTCCTCACTACCATTTTGTCATCAAATGTTACTCTTCCAGGTTCTAATGCATTCTCCATTCTAGCAGGATCGGTGCCAAACTCGGATGGCAAAAATCTCTACCAATATATATATATATATATAATAACTTGTCATGTATGAGTAACAAAACTATAACCCTAGTTAAGAATGCATTAATTATATTGTTCTATTTAAGGATACAGTTCCATATAAAGACAATTGTTAATAAATCTAGATGACTGCTGTCTAGATTTTTCAATTGAAACATAATATTTCGATATCAACATAATTTGCAGTGTATCAGTTTCATAAATTTTATGGAACATTTCATCCGTTTTGACCAGAACAGAACCAACTTATATATATATATATATATATATATTGAAACAAGATAGTATATACGTGTTGTTTTATTGGGGTTGAAATTAATATGGATGAACAAAATAGCAGTGAAGACGTACGTACGCTAACAAGTAAATGGTATTACCTTTACATTACCAGCATCTTTGTTTGCATCAACAAGCTTAAGTTGAAGGAGGATTTGGTGGCTCCGGACGTGAACACCAGCTATTGCACAGATAACAACATCAACTAATTTGACAGCATTCACAAGGCTCTGATGGTCACTAAAGGAACCCGGCACTAGGTGTGCTCCTTGCTCCTTGAATGGCAAAAGCATTTGAACTTTATCAATATCATACTTGTTCTCAGGTCTATGGATATGGAGGATGTATGTCTACTGACCTTCTTCTAAACTTACCTTCACCAATCTCTTCCCTATGTATCCAGTTCCCCCTACAACCAGCACTTTGCTTTTTTCCATCTTTTTTTCTTTTTCACTTCCTGCTGCTGGTGCTTGAGTAATTTCCTTCCACGGCTTTTTATAGAGAATGTCTTTGGTTTTTGAAGCTTTCAGCTTCCAAGTTAAATGTACTTTTTAAATACTATAATATATATTTTTATTAAAAAATATATAATATATTATAATATAATTCCAAATAAATAATGAAACTCCTATTACAATTTTGAAACATTTTATAATTGAGTTTTGATGGGAGTAATATTTTTAAACTTTTCTTTAATATTTCATAATAGCGTTCCACTTAGAGTAAACTATATATGTTAATAATTTTAGTATACTTATATAACATGTTTGTACTCTAATTTCTGTTAAAAAAATTGCTATTTTGTTGTTTAGACAATTGTAGTCTTGCTCCGATGAAGAAATTCGTAGAATCTCAATTAGAGAAGGTGCATCTCTTATTCATGCATTAAATCCGTTAAATCCACCAACCACCAATCTCTCAGAAAATGTCAAATTTCTTGAATTATTTAAGCCAATTATTTTATCTTGCTAGACAATGTATTTAAGAGTTAATCAAGAAATAGTCCATACCTGTCTGAAAACCCCAATTTATGTCTTAAAAATAACATAAATTCGCATAAAAAATTGAAAAATGAAAACGCAAAATGGGACCGACAGTGTCAATAAGCATCTCTGTAATGCTGATATGGCTTCTTTGATCAAAGGGGACCAAACAAAGAGGGAAGATGGTAATCAATTTTGTGTTCATTTGATCCGATGTGTGTGACGTTTCAATGATTTGCCACTCACTTATGCAATGGAGAGTGAGTGCAAGCAAAACCGCTACTCTTAGTAATTAAAATTAGGATTTTCTTGTCTTTGAATTTATTTGATTTATGTAGATCAAGCATGCTTGGTTTCTTAAAATTTGAAAAATATATGTTTAGGTTAGGATTTATTTTATATTAATTATAACATGCTGGTTTTGGTTGATTGTATCTCTCTTTTTACTTTTTAGAATGTTTATCGATTTATTTTTCATGTTATTCACTTATTTGTCTCATACTCTCATCATTATGCCTTCGCATATTCATACATTGCAACAAAACATGATTATGAGCATTTGATTAATAGATCTTATCATATGTATTATATTATGATATGTAAATTATTCAGATTAATTATAGATCCTTGTGCTTAGGTTAGTAATACGATGGAGACCTATCATAATCCTGAGTTTCACACATGTATTTTCATGCAGCATTCATAAAAATTTCAGAATATGTCTTTGATTTCGCATCAATTCTTAGGTGCGTGTTTTAATTTTTGGGAAAAAAATGATTTTAATCGTGGGCTCAGATTATTATCAATTATAGTTTGTCACTTCATTTTTTATGAAATTGTTGTGAAAAAAAATATATATATATGTATATGTAGAGGAACAATTTGGTGACCCAGTCCTTGTTGTTCAAGTCTTGGTCCAAAAAGTTCAACACAATGAGTTCTTATAGAGTATGGGCTAAAGAACTCGGTTTAAGTAAGTTTAAACGGTTTGTTGCATGGGTTAAGGAAATACATGAGCAAGAGCAAATGCCACTGTGTCGAAAGATCCTCAGGAATGATAGGGCTAAAACCTTGATTAATGGATACAGATCAGTGCAATAGGATTTCCTCTTAATGCTACAGTATTCTCTTCTTTTTTCTCGTCCCCCTCTCTTGGGGGACTTCTACATATTATATAGGCCCTTTTCCAATCATCTGGGCTTTACACTTGTTGATCATCCAAACCTCCACTTGAACACCTGTCCCATCAGACACCTCTCTCAGTTCTTTGTGAGTTGCGGTAGTTAAGGTAGCACTGTTCAGGGGTCTTCTCCACATTAATGCGGTCAGGAGAGTAGTTGTAATGCATTTAATGTGGTGGTGGCAGCCTTTGCTGAGATATTTCGGGTTTCCTTCCTTTTTACGTATTTAGAAGATGGGCTGTAGTGGCTTGGATGTACCTTAACTCCAGATTTTGCAATATTCGAGGAGAAATTACTCCTCGGACATGTTTTCTTTGCCCTAGTGGGTCTGAATAAGGATTGCTTGAGTCACGCTGGCTCCTCGGATGGGCTGCGTCCTCGGACGGGCCTAGGGCCCAGCCTGTTATTTTGGGCCAGTCCCTAGGGGCGGAGCTAGGATTTTTTGTTTGGGGGGGGCCAAATTTTGGTACTAATATATTAGTCTTGAGTCAAAATAAACCATCACACACATGTGTAAATGCACACACACAAATATAGACATTAATATTTTGACACTAGAGTAAGTCATAATTTATAAATATATTGTATATAAAATTAACAACTTTCACATATGTATATTTGCAAGATAATTTTTTAGGGGAATTTATCATCTTTTAAACTCCAACGAGTATACAAAAGTTGTCTAGTTTGATATTAAACATGTACAAAAAACGAATTAGAGAAAACAAAAACTATCTTGTCTCTATAACTACTAGACCAATTGACAAATTCTATTGGTTTTTATGAGCATCATTGGACTAATTCAAACATTTGGAGGGGCCAACTTCTATTTTTGTAGCTAAATATTTCAAGTTCTTAATACTTACACATAATATAAAATAGTTTTTTAAAATTTTGGGGGGGCTACTTTTTTTATCTCCTTCCGAGGAGAAAAGGGGGGGTTTTGACATTACAAAGGATGAAATTAATTAGTTCCTGGTTCACACGTGTGGGGGCAGTTACTTTTGGCGCGCTACAATTTACGAGACGCGGCTATTTACTCCAGGCGGCTTTATGTCTCCCCTATTTATCGGCGAGGCGCAGATCTAATGGCTGACATTCTTCCCCGAGTTCTTGAGCGGGAGCGATTCCCTTTTTCCCCCTTGCTATATAAAGCCTTAAGGAGACTTGTTTTTCTTTTCGTTCACCAGCATATAAGAGGTTCAAAGAACTCCAGAGAACTCCAGTGCCCAGACATCCACGAACACTCCTGACCTTCGAATTTCTGTAACTATTTCTGCGAGGTGTCCTTCCCTAAAGAGACTTCTAAGTATTTCAGAGATTGTCGCAAGGACACCCGTAAGTTCTACTTCCTTATTGTAGCCTCAATTTTCATCTCGACCCTTGATTTTCACCTCGACCTTCCTTCTCGGCCAAACGGTTTGACTAGATGGGTAGATTCAAGTATCTGGTAGATACTCCGGTCGCTATGGAGGCTTTTAGGACAAAATATCGCATCCCACAGGGGGTGGGTTTGCAGTATTGTCCTCCGGAATGAGTGCTAATTGATAGGGACGTGGGTCAAGTCGTCATTCCCATGATAGCTTTTATAGAAGGAGGAATGGTACTTCCCATGCGTAGGATTACCCGGGACTACTTGTTTAACCATAGGCTGACATCGTATCAGTGCACTCCAAACGTGTTCAGGATCTTAGGCAGCATAGATGTCCTGAACAAGCGGATGGGTCTAGGCCTTACATGGCACGATGTAGTTCACCTGTACGAGTGCCACTACCTCGAGAAGGCGGGGTATTATCTTAAATCTCGATCCGAGGTCGTTAGGCTAATCTCCTGCCTCCCCAAATCCAATAAGGGTATGAAGGATGACTTCCTTATTGCCTCAGGAGAGTGGAGCGATGGTTTTCATTGTCCAACTCGGGCAGGAGATCCAGGTGCGGCGCCTCTAGGGCCAATCCTTTAGGGAGGGGGTTTAGCCCTTTAGCATCATTCTCTTTTGCTTAAAAATCAAAAATTTTATGACCTAACCTCAGTCTTCTCCTCGGCTATTTTGCAAATAAAGTACACGTTGCTTCTCGGCTGAGCCACGTAAATGTTTTGGCATTGAACTACCTTTTGAGGTCGAAGATCTATGTTAACGACGACGGACAACTACACGCGGCTCATTTGATTTTGGGCTACCAACCCCTATCCCGCGCCTTCCAAGACGTTGGCCAAGCCATAAGAGCTGGTAGTCCGAGGTTGGCCAGGATTGACGTATCCAAGCCCAGATTCTTAGTCAGAAACGATCTCAGGCCAGTCATTTTACCCGACATTCAAAATCCTCCACCAGTTGCGCAGTTGCCTCCACCAGACAATAAGCTGCCGCGTAAGCTGAAGGAGAAACTGAATCATCTTGTCTTTCTCTGGAGGAGGAGATAGACGAGTTCTACTTTGAAGAAGATATCCCCAAAGCTCCTCTGATTGAGCTTTCAGATCCTGAGGGAGAGTAAGACCAAAATTCAGTGGTCGGCGAGCCACTTGTTATAGCCTGCTTGGACGACTCCTCAGACGAGGAGGTAGATAATATGGCTTCCAGCAAAGGAAAAAGCCTACGAGAGTTGATGGCCTCCCGAGGCAAAGGTCAATCATCAAAGGCGCCCTCCAAGTCCCAGACCTCTATTCTTCCCCCCGTTGCCCCTCAACCCCCTTCCGATCCTGGCCTAAAAGTTAATCCGGACCTGAAGAAGAAGAGGCCGGTTGAAACCCTTGAGGAAGGTGAGGTGGGCCCCCGCCCGGGTAAACAGCCAAAAACAACCCGGGAGCAGAAGGATAAAAGGGCTCCATCCGTGGAAAGTCGGGAAGATGGGGACCGGGCTGAAGTGCGTGTTAATCCGCGCACTTGGAGCCCGAAACTCAAGGTAGACGGGGTCGCCATTCCATATACCGCCTCGGTCCGAGAGTACAATAGGGGCCGAGCAGGATATATTGCTGAGGCCCTAGAGCAGCCCGTACTCCTTCCCAAGGACATGGCGGCTTATAGGCGATTCTCGTAGCTTGAGCTCTTCCTATCTCTCAAGAGGGACCTTGCAATGGTAAAGTGATTCGTCTTACCTTTGATAAAATCATTAGACCCTGTCACATTCTAACATATCGTTTTGTTGTTTTGTGGGCAGATTACTCAGCAAGTGTTCGTGGCCGAGGAGTATTGCCGCAACAACTGCAAGTTGGCCGAAGCTGAGGCTTTCTCTCGTGCAGAGGTGGAGAAGTCTTTGGGGTCTCTGAAACAGGAGCAATTCAAGTTGTCTGAGAAGCTCAAAGAAGCTGAGAAAAACCGCCGGAGTGCTGAGGCGGGCTTGAAGAATGCTGAGAGTCAAGCCGAGGACTAGCGTCAAAAACTGTTCGTAACTGAGACCAACCTTGCCACTGAAAAGAAAAACGTGTTGGATCTCAAGGCCGCGTTACAGAAAGCCAAGGAGGAGGCTTGGCTAGCTAAGGAAGAAGCTCAGCTAGTCAAGGAAGCAGCCGAGGCTGAGAAGAAGGCTTCTTATCAGCTAGGGGCGGAGGAGATCGAGGCAAGGCTTTCCGAGGAGCTGCCAGAGGTATGCAGGGATTACTGCAGCATTTCATGGGCTCATGCTCTCAATGCTGTAGGGGTCCCTGCAAACTCGGCCTTAAGGTTGCCTGAGAAGGTCTTTTTTCCTCCTGAGATCCGAGAGATCCCTGATGAAGCAACTGAAGCTACTGGGCAAGCTATGGTTGTTCCTAATGCCATCCCCCTAATTGATACTGCTGGGGGATCTGGTTAAGTAGCCGTCCAGGCCGAGGACGCGGTAATAGAGAAGAAGGACCAGGGCAATGGCAAAAAGACCTCCTCGAAGGCCAAAGATCCTGCTAAGAAGTCAGTCACCGAGGATCTTGGGGCAGATTCCCAAGCTAAGGACGTTCCCCCTTCTCAGCCAGAGCAAAAAGAGAATCCTCCTGCCGAGGCTTAGCTCCTAGGTTTTTCTTACTGTATTAATTTTTTTTTTTAAAACGGGAGTTGTCTTACTTTTTGTTCTTTTGTAAAGACTTCCCTTTGTATTACTCTCGGCCTATTAATATAGAATGTTCTTTCTCCCATTTCTCCTTTGTATTTATGACTGATGTTGATATAGTTTCATTACTTTGTTCAAAGTTAATGCTACTGTCCCTCTAGTTGATGTTTGCAACAATCCTTAAGATTCTACCGATATAAACAAATGAGAAAAGGCAGTGCCATGCGGCGAACTTAGAACAATAGATGCTATTATACAAGACTTATGAACGTACCTTAAAATTGCACAGGAATCCTGAGTTGTTAATTTTCCCTAAGTCTGTGGTTCGATGAGCCATGCAGGACTTAGGTTCTGTTTAAAACTTGGATTGATGCCCTAAGTTGTTAATTTCCCCCTAAATCTGTGGTCTGAGGAGCCATGCAGGACTTAGGTTCTGTTTAAAACTTGGATAGATGCCCTAAGTTGTTAATTTCCCCTAAGTCTGTGGCCTGAGGAGCCATGCAGGACTTAGGTTTTGTTTAAAACTTGGATAGATTCCCTAAGTTGTTAATTTCCCCTAAGTCTGTGGTCCGAGGAGCCATGCAGGACTTAGGTTTAGTTAAAACTTGGATAGATTCCCTAAGTTGTTAATTTCCCCTAAGTCTGTGGTCCGATGAGCCATGTAGGACTTAGGTTCTATTTAAAACTTGGATAGATGCCCTAAGTTGTTAATTTCCCCTAAGTCTGTGGTCCGAGGAGTCATGCAGGACTTAGGTTCTGTTTAAAACTTGGATAGAGGGAAGTGGATCAATGGATATGCGATGATCACAGAATAAAACGTAGGCAGAGCTGTTTTCATTAATAATAATATCTCCTTAGATTATTTACATTCCACGGGCGAGGTACAGTTTTTTCATCTAAGTCTTCTAAGTAATAAGCACCTACTCCGGCCACAGATGTGATGCGATACGGTCCTTCCCAATTGGGTCCCAGCTTGCCCCAAGAAGGGTTCTTAGCGCTGCCAAGAATCTTTCTCATCACGAGGTCGCCTAGACTCAAAGGTCACAGCTTTACATTAATATCATACCCCTACTTTAGCTTCTGGTGATAATAGGCCATATGGATCATCGCTTTTTCCCTTTTTTCCTCAACTAAGTCTAGACTTCTCCCCAGCAACTCGTCATTGTTTTTTGGGGTAAAAGTGCTAGATTTCAATGTGGGGAAGCTGTCCTCGAGTGGGAGTACGGCTTCGGCCCCATAAGTCATTGAAAAAGGGGTTTCTCCCGTTGACCGTCACGGCGTCGTTCGATAGGTCCATAAAACGTGTGGTAGCTCTTCCACCCATCTCCCCTTTGCATCATCCAACCTCTTTTTCAGTCCGCTCACTATGACTTTGTTTACGGCCTTGGCTTGCCCGTTTCCTTGGGGGTAGGCAAGAGTGGAATATCGGTTTGTGATCCCAAAGTCCCAGCAGTATTCCCTGAAGTTTTTACTATCAAATTGAAGACCGTTGTCTGAGATGAGGGTGTGAGGAGTTTCGAAGCGCGTAATGATGTTTTTCCAAATGAATTTCTTGGCATCCACGTCCCTGATGTTGGCCAAAGGTTCAGCCTCTACCCATTTGGTGAAATAATCGGTGCCGACTATTATGTATCGCTTATTCCCTGCTGCTTTAAGGAAAGGGCCGACATTATCAAGACTCCACTGAGCAAACGGCCAAGGGCTGGAGAGGGGGTTAAGGACTCCCCCCGGTTGGTGGATATTTGGGGCGAATCTCTGGCATTGATCACACTTTTTTGCATATTCTTGGGCCTCTCTCTGCATGTTCGGCCACCAGTACCTTTGGGTGAGTGCCCTGTGCACCAGCGATCTTCCTCCTGTGTGACTTCCACAAATCCCCTCATGTAGTTCTTCAAGCAAGGACTCGGATTCCTCTGGGTGTATACACAATAGGTATGGCCCAAAATAGGAACGCTAGTATAGCCTGTGGTCCTCTGACAACCAGAACCGAGGAGCATTCCTCCGTATCTTCTCGGCCTCCAGTTTTCCTTCTAGTAATGTATCGTCTTTGAGGAAGTTCATTATAGGATCCATCCAGTTGAGATTCCTTCTAATATGATGGATCCGAGCTGTGTCTCTTCCGATTGAACTTGTCTGGCATAAATCCTCGACGAGGATCATTCATGGCAGATCATGCGTAGAGGACGTGGCCAGAGTGGCCAGCGAATCCGCATGTGTGTTCCCACTTCTAGAAACATGCGTCAGGTTAAAGGATTCAAAGTCTGACTGCAGGCGCTTGACTCGACCGAGATACTCCTGCATTCTAGCATCTCTAGCTTTTAACTCACCCATCACTTGGCCCACGACCAATTTGGAGTCCGAGAACGCTTCCATTGCCTTTCCGCCCAATTTTTGAACCATCATCATTCCTTGAAGCAGGGCCTCGTACTTGGCTTCGTTGTTCGTAGCTGAGAACCCGAGTCTTATCGACTTTTCAATGGTAATACTTTCGGGCGATATCAGAACTAGCCCGATCCCAGATCCTTTTTAGTTGACCACGCCGTCCACATAGACCTTCCAATGCGAGGTTTCTCGAGCTGAGATTATGCCAACCGATTTTCCATCCATGTTTTCCCCTTGTGTTACTGTTTCCACAGAAGGCTCAGCGAATTCTACGACTAGATCTGCAAGGACTTGACCCTTTATAGAGGACCTAGGCATGTATTTAATGTCAAAAGCCCCAAGAGTGCACTCCACATGGCGATTCTTCCCGTGTAATCGGCGCTTCGGAGCACCGATCGAAGGGGAAGCTGGGTTAGAACAATGACTGTGTGCCTGAAAGTAATGGGGGAGTTTTCGCGTGGCATGCACTACTGCCAGAATTGCTTTCTCCAATGGTAAGTAGCGCACTTCAGCCTCATATAATGATTTACTTACGTAATACACTGGTCGTTGTACTCCATTATCATCCCGTATCAGTACCAGGCTTACAGTATGAGGGGCTACTGCTATGTATGCAAACAGTACCTCGTTCGCCTCAGGGCTAGACATGATGGGTGGTCGCGACAGGTATTCTTTAAGTTGCTAGAAGGCTAGGACACAATCCTCCGACCACTCAAACCCTTTTCACTTATTTATTAAGAGGTAGAAAGGTCGGCATTGGTCTGCAGATCGTGATATGAACCGGTTCAACGCTGCGATCATGCCAGTGAGTTTCTACACTTCTTTTGGATTCCGAGGAGCCTATAGGCTATTAATCGCTTTGATTTGATCTGGGCTTACCTCTATTCCTCTGTGGGTCACCATATAACCTAGGAACTTCCCAGACCCGACCCCAAATGAACACTTGGAAGCATTGAGCCGCAACTTATGCTCCTTTAAGACGCCAAAGACGATCTCCAGGTCTTTCACATGCTCGGACACCACCTTGCTTTTTACCACCATATCGTCTATGTAGACTTCAATAACCTTGCCCAGCTGCGGTTCGAACATTTTGGTCATCATCCTTTGGTAGGTTGACCCCACGTTCTTTAGTCCGAAAGGCATCACCTTATAGTGGTAGTTTCCGACGGGTGTCATGAACGCCATTTTCTCCCGATCCTCTAATGCCAGTGGTATCTGATGATAGCCCTGGAAGGTGTCCAGGAAGCTCATTCGAGGGTGGCCTACCGTCGCATCTACCAGTCAGTCTATTCGAGGTAACGGGAACGGGTCTTTCGGGCATGCCTTATTCAAGTCTGTGAAGTCCACGCAGACTCGCCACTTCCCCGTTTTCTTTCTTACCACCACCGTATTTGCCAACCATTCGGGGTAAAATACTTCTTTGATAGCCCCTGCCTTTTTCAACTTCGTTACTTCCTCTCTAACTGCACTGGCATGTTTTTTCGAGGGGCGTCAGGGTGGCTGCTTCTTTGGAATAGAAGATGGGTTAACATTTAAGTAGTGACAAATGAGACTAAGGTCAACCCCAGGGGCATCGTAAGCGTCCCATGCAAATACATCAACATTTTTCCTCAGAAACCCGACTAGTTCCTCTTTTTCTTGAGAAGGTAACTCCGAGCCGACCTGGAAAAATCTCTCTGGGTCATTGTCAACGGTAAACTTCTCCAAACTTTCACACCTTACCTCCTCGGCTAGCTCACTAACTTGCCCTGCCGAGGTGGTTGATTGCTATAAGTTTTCAAGAGCCGAGGACTCGGCATTGGACTGACATGAGATGGCAGCCACCATACATTGCCTAGCCATGGCCTGATCTCCACGAATCTCTTCCACTTGGCCTCCGGATGGGTATTTTACCTTTTGGTGAAGTGTGGAAGATACGGCTCCCAGGGCATGGATCCATGGCCTGGCTACTATCGCTATGTAGGGCGAGTAGGCATCGACCACGATAAAGTCCACCTCCACTGCTTTTGATCCGGTCTGTATGGGTAATCTGATCTGCCCTTTTGGTACAACAGTCTTCCCTTCGAAGCTGATAAGGGGAGAGTCATAAGCCGTCAAATCCTCCGGCCTTAAGTTTAGCCCTTTGTATAGATCAGGGTACATTACCTCTACTGCGCTGCCCGGGTCTTCTAGTACCCTCCTCATATCGAAACCTTCGATTCTCAGCGTAACCACTAAGGCATCGTCGTGAGGTTGAATAGTTCCCCTCTTATCTTCGTCCGAGAATCCTAATATTAAAGAGCTTCCCTTTTTAGATCTTTTAAATTCTTTTTCCCTATCCTCGGCGGAGAGTCGAGCCACGGACAGCACCCTGGAAGGAAATGAGCCGGTTCTTCTTGGAGCGGCGAGGATGACGTGTATTGTCCCCGTGGGAGGTCTTAATGATACATCTTTTCGAGGCTCTTGTATTGCCTGGCCCAGATGACCACTTGAGGGGTGTAAAAGGTGACGTAACTTTCCTTCTCGGACCAGCTGATCTAGGTGATTCCATAGATTCCTGCAATCCTCAATGGTATGCCCATGGTTCTGATGATAGTGACAATACAGGTTCTGGTTGCGTTTCGAAGGGTCCCCAGCCATTTTTCCTGTCCATCTGAAGAAAGGTTCATTCTTGACTTTCTCCAGAATTTGCTGTACTAGCTCTCTGAACACGGTATTAACCGTTTGCATGTTACTTTGTCCAGCATGTCTTGAAAAATCTCTCCTCGGCTGGTTATGGTTATATTGTTCTGACCTGTAATCATTCCCTTTTTGGGGAGTGATCTTCTCCTTTCCCTTTCCTTGTAACTGGTCTTCTTCCACCCTTTTGTACTTGTCAATCCTATCCATCAATTGATGAACGTTGGTAATGGGTTTACCAGTTAGAGATTTCCTTAATCCATGCTCGGTGGGGAGACCGCTTTTGAATGTGCTGATGGCGACATCATCGTGGTTCTCATCCAACTCGTTATACATCTCCCAATACCTATCCGAATACGCCTTTAGGGTCTCTCCCTCGTGCATGGACAAGGACAATAACGAACTTAGGGGTTGAGGGACTCTGCTATTTGTAATAAAGCGAGAACAAAAAGCCTGAGTGAGCTGCTTATAGGAGCTTATGGAATTTGTCTTCAGGCTGTTGAACCATCTCATCGCCATTAGCCCCAAGCTGGATGGGAAAACTTTGCACATCAGAGCCTCATTTTGGGAGTAGATGGCCATTCTTTGGTTAAACTGGCTCACGTGCTCCACCGGGTCTGCTCGGCCGTTGTAGATGGCAAACGTTGGTTGATTGAAACGTCGAGGTAATTTAGCCCCTTCAATCTTGTGAACGAAGGGCGATCTGGAGATCTGATCCAATGCCTTGTTAATGACATCATTACCCAATCCCTTGCTAGATGGGCTCTCATACCTCCGTACAGGGTGCAACTCCTTCTCGTAAGAAAAAGTTTCACTCGGGGGAGTTCTCGACCTCCGTCTGTAACTGACGTCCTTCTCCTCATTAGAGGATGCATTTGAGCTGGAGGGAGATCGCTTTTGCCGTGCACAATGTAGCTTTCTTTTCAGGTCTTTTATCTCTCGTTGCATGGCCTGATGATTGTTTCGCCTTCGGGATACACGACTACCCATTTGGATATGGCTTTGGCTGGTCTGGGTAGTATGTACGCTTCCCTCATGATTCCTTCCATTGCCTGGATTTGTTCCCGGGTTGGAAGGATTATTTTGCCATTGAGACCCAATAGGTTCCGTCAGTTGAGGGTCAGCTTGGTGGGGATTCTCCTGGTGTGGACCTAATTCTGCCATGCTTAACCGTCGTCCTTACTAACACTTAAGTTCTTCCCATAGACGGCACCAATTATAGAGGAACAATTTGGTGACCCAGTCCTTGTTGTTTAAGTCTTGGTCCAAAAAGTCCAACACAATGAGTTCTTATAGAGTATGGGCTAAAGAACTCGGTTTAAGTTTAAACGGTTTGTTGCATGGGTTAAGGAAATACACGAGCAAGAGCAAATGCCACTGTGTCAAAAGATCCCCAGGAATGATAGGGCTAAAAACTTGATTAATGGATACAGATCAGTGCAATAGGATTTCCTCTTAATGCTACAGTATTCTCTTCTTTTTTCTCGTCCCCCTCTCTTGGGGGATTTCTACATATTATATAGGCTCTTTCCAATCATCTGGGTTTTACACTTGTTGATCATCCAAACCCCCACTTGAGCACCTGTCTCATCAGACATCTCTCTCAGTTCTTTGTGAGTTGCGGTAGTCAAGGTAGCACTGTTCAGGGGTCTTCTCCACATTAATGCGGCCAGAAGAGTAGTTGTAATGCATTTAATGTGGTGGTGGCAGCCTTTGCTAAGATATTTCGAGTTTCCTTCCTTTTTACGTATTTAGAAGATGGGCTGTAGTGGTTTGGATGTACCTTTGCTCCGGATTTTGCAATATCCGAGGAGAAATTACTCCTCGGACATGTTTTCTTTGCCCTAGTGGGTCTGAATAAGAATTGCTTGAGTCACGCTGGCTCCTCGGATGGGCTGTGTCCTCGGACGGGCTTAGGGCCCAGCCTGTTATTTTGGGCCGGTCCCCACAATATATATTGTGGATGTTTTTCTTGATTTAATGGACTCCTAGCACAAAAAAATCCAAACAATTTACTCAAACTCATGAAAATACGAAAAAAAGAAGCTTTGACCAAAATTAATAAAGATTGTAACATTTTTGTGTTTGTAACTTTTCAAGGGTGTCTATTAAAACCACCGCGCACCCTTGATACGATAATTTTCACAAGTATAAATACATGTGGAGTGTGGGGGGTAATAGTTGGGGTTCAAGTCTCTATAAGAAAGGTTCACATACATATACACTTATATTAGGTTAGAGTAGAATTTCTATCCCGTAAAAAATAATAGAAAAAATTGTCTATTAAGGACATAAAAATGGAAAGATTTACTGGACTTTTTTTTTAAAATGAAAGGAAAGACTTATTTGGACTTGGCACCAAATCATGAGTTAATTTGTAAAACAATGTACTTTCTTAAACTATATCAAATATTTATGGTAATCTTAATTAGATAAAGACTCCTAGGCTGGCTAACAAATTAACGCAATAAGGAGACCTGGTTGAATTATTAGTTTCAGATAGGACATCACTTAACTTATGGGTGTGATTATGTAATGAAAAAAAATATAAATATATATATATATATATATTTATTTATTTATTTTAAACTGTAAACACGAGTGACAGGAAAAATCTGTAATCATGGAACGTGCAATAAAGATTAGGGACACTGTAGAGCTTTATACAAAACACATTCAAGCAGTCTTTATACTACATTATTCAGGGGTATCAAATATATGATTATGAAATATTAATTCTAGCTTACTATCAAAAAATAAAAGATTTATAAATACGATTATGATATGTTTGGCAAGGTGGTTTAATTATAGTGGAGTAGTCACACTCACAGCCTCACAGGTACAGATATAAAGTGCATCAAGTGATGCATTCACTAGCCGCATTTATAAATTAATAAAGGGTTCTAAAACATATTTGATGCACTTACATATTGTAGATCATGGCTCAGTGCTTGGCATGTTAGAACAACCCAATTTCATCACCCTTTTTCTCTTTTTTATATTTTCTTAATTCATTACTTTTTCTTTTCTTTTTTTACTTTTCCGTTTCATATGTGCCCTAATTCTAAGAACTAATCATTTCCCGCAACAGATTCAGCCACCTCCACTTTTGCAATAATGATCTCTACCACTTGGTTAAGCCAGTTGTTTATGTGAATGAAAGCCAGATTCTCAATTATTTTGCGTGGAATATTGGAAAAAGAAAAATGCTAGAAATATAATTATTTTAATTTTTTTTTACAAACCGCTGATTAGGTGAGTAATTATTAGTAAATGAAAAGTGATATTAATAGTGGATATAAATGAAAACCAATAAGAAGTTGACCACATCAACATTTTGTAAAAATGTTGTAAAATAGTTTGTGTTTGTAGTATTACTCTTGGAAAAATATATTTATTTTAAGGAGATTGAAATAAGGAAAAAGCTAAAAATTAGGATTTAATTAAAAGAAGTGTGTATGTGTTCAATTTTTATTGGTAGAGTATAAAGTGAAGCAGGAATAATGAGACAAAAGATCCCTAATTCGATGGTTTAAGATACTAAGTAAAACACGTGTTACAATTGATTTGTGTTATGGGTTGATATTGATCCACAATGGAAAATTTGGTAAAAAACACGTAAACTACTAGAGTTTTTTTATTAATTCAAGTGTGATATGTTACATGAATCTCCCTTGAGTGTTTTCCTTACTATTTTCTCTCTTCCTATATTCTGTGTCTCCTCCCTCTTCTCTTTCTTCTCTTTCTTTTATATGAGTCATCCCCTTTTCATATTTTGTCCTAATCCACCTGAATAACTTCTGTCCTTATCGGACTCTTCTTTTGTAGATTTTTCATCATGAATAGAGACTTCTGGGGCTTTTCTTACTGTTCAGGCTTGTCATTCTGCATTAAATGTGATGGTGTCAAGCAGACGACCTATATTGATGCGGGGGCTATTGTGGAATTATCAAGAACTTTTAGAAAGCTATCTCAGAGAAGTTTAGCCTCTCTAGGATTTATCTTGGTAGTTTGGATACACCTTGGACATGACCTCGGCATGTGGCTTGGAAGGGTATTGGGTCTAACCAAGGATTCGAGGTTTTGCATTCATTAAAAAATGGGCTAGCCAATACTAGATTTATCTCTATCATTTAGGATGATACTTAAGTTAGGCCTAGTACTTACCTTATTATAATAAGGCCCAATATTCGCCCCACTACATTTAGATTATACTACTTTATTCTTAAAACCTTTCCAGTTTTCCAAATTGTAATGGTACTTGCAAAAATTTAAAAAAAAAATATATATATATATATATATATCTCACAAATATCCCTATAACAAAATATTATAAGTTTGTTTGTTCATTTAGACCCCTGCATACTTAGATTGATTAATTGAATTAATTAACCAAGTTGTTAGTTAGGTTTATTATTCAGATCTATATTAAACAATAACAATCATATCACAATAAGCAGAATAATAAAAAAGACAAGCGATATGATGACCTAAAAAAACCAATGTAACTGTTTAGTTTCAAGGTAAAAAGACCTAAATAAGATTTAATCTAAACTATCCTCAAGGCAACAAATTCATTATAGAAGTTTTACAGAAGATTTTTTCCTAAATCTAAAGATTTTTTCCTCAAGCTACCTCTTATACAAAAATTAAACCATTAATGTTTTGGTTTGATTGTAAAGATCAATTATCATAAAGTGAAAAAAAAAATCAAATATTATCACATCTATAAAAAAAAAGGTTATTATATTTTTCAAGTCAAGTACATAATGAGATATATATATATATATATATATATATATATTGGAAAACAAAATGATCTTATTTAGAACTAGGGACAAGATATTATTTTCTTTTCCCCTAGTTTTGGCATTTGTCCACCTCATTATGTTACATTTTAAAAAGAAAAATTATTATAGGGAGAAAGAGGAGTAGAAGAAAGTCCATCACTCTTCTACCCAAAAAAAAAGAAAGTCCATCACTCTTCTACCCAAAAAAAAAAGAAAGTCCATCACTCCTTTTTGAGGGAACACACATAAAATAGTATAGGCACAGGCACTTATAAGAATTATGCTACCATAATGTGTACTTATAAATAGCGTTTCATGTATTCTTCCACTGTAGTATACTTGATCTCTGGATAAAGCTCAGAAGCTTCTACTGCATCATTTCCTATCTCGAAATTTGCAAGACACCCCTCGTAGCAAACATGATAGTAATGTATAAGTCCAACTTGCTGTGCGTACTCTTGTCCTTTTTGAGAAAGAAAAACCGTATCAGAATTTAAGAAAACATGTGACATAAACACAGTGAAAACTTTGAAATAAAAATATAATTAGTTATGAATTTTTACAACCTTTATTAAAACTCATAACAGTGAATGAGATCGGTAATAACATAATTAAACTTTCGGTGAATATTTTTTTTTTCTTTTTCTTTTAACGAGGCTTTTCTATGACAATTTCGTGATTGACCCTAAAGGCAGTCAATTCTTTGTCTTTGTCATTTTTTTTTTTGGGATTAAAAACAGGATTCTCTCTCCATTAAAATAACATAAAGTTAGGAGCCAAGTAAGACATTAATACAGTACTTGTCTTAGAAATTAAACCAGTATCAATCGTACCTTTCAAGGAAGCTAGAAACTCTTCCTTGGGTATGGAAGACTTTTGCAACTCTTTGCCAATTAGTTTCTCCCAAATCTCAACAACTTCTCTTTGAGATAGGATGTTTTTAGGTGGCCTTAGATATACTGTTTTGTTGACAGTTCGAGGGTCATCTATAGTTTTGATGGTGTACTTGGCTATATCATCTTCCTCCACATAAATTGCTGCCACATTAAGACGAAAAATGTTGCAATTCTTGTAAAGGTAAATATAAAATTCGAGTACATATAGAAAATCCTCAAATCAAATACATTTCAGTGGTATTCATGGTTCTCTTCGATCTGTACAATGCAAAACTAGTAAGGTTGTTAAGGAAATACCTTTTTTATTTCCGTCACCCAACAATACCACTGAATCTCTTGAAGGAAGGATCTTACCGGGCTGGCACAAACCACCAAGAAAGTAACCAGCAAAACAGTTTGCGGAAATATATGTGAAAGGTATTTGAGCATCTTCAATGGCTTTCCTTACAATCATTTTGTCATCAAATGTCACTCTCCCAGGTTCTAATGCATCCTCCATTCTAGCAGGGTCGGTGCCAAACTCAGAGGGCAAAAATCTCTACCAACGTATAAAAAAAAAAAAAAAAAAAAACTTGTCATGTAAACTAATTAATGAAAAACCAACAAAACCAATACGTGGATGTATCAAATATATATTTATCACGTTTATACTATATTAATTTAAAATAGAACATACAAATTTTTATTAATAGATATTTTGTGGGCATATAATTAATGAGATTCACGTCATTGAGAGATATAGGAAAAAAATAAAAAGATTGTAAAGTACAAGTGGCGGAGCTTTAGGAGGGCCAAGATATATATATATATATATATATATTTATTTATTTATATATATATTATTTATTTAACATATGATATTTGCTTAACAAAAAAAAAAAATATTTACATGAACCTTCATTCATACATCTTCCATAATTTTTTTTTATATTAAAAAAAAGGTCATGAGACTCATCCTCCATAGACCAAAAATATATGAGAGAGTGGGAGTTTTAAAAAAATTAAGGGACCCATTCCTAACCCGCCCCCCTCCCCAATGGCATCTGGAGAGTACTCACATAAGTTAATGTATAATAGTAGGGTAAATTTTGCATATCCAACTATAAATATTACTCACATCAGCCCATGTAAACTTATATAAATTAGAATTGTTGTTACAATAATTGGGTAAATATATACTATTACTATTCAGCTGTAAATATATTTTTTAATATTTCTTTACTCATATACATAAAGAGAGTTGATTTTAGAGAGCAATAAAATTTTTATAAAGAAATAATAATTTAATGAAATGTAATAAAAAATAGATAATATGATCCAGGGACAGACCCAGGTGGGGGCCCAAGCCCCCCTGGCCCATTTTTTTTTCTACCTATGCTATTTTTCATTTTGTAGTTGGCCCCCTCTTCTAAAACCTTAGGTCCCCCTCCTCTCCAATCAGCTTAGCTAGCCTAGTACAATTAGCCACTATCCAATTCAAAAACTTAACAAAAACAATAAAAGAATTCACAATGGTGATTGTATTTTAGAAAAAAAAAAAAAAACTATTTGACAACCAAAAAACCATGTGTTATTGGAGAAGTTAAAACTAAATTTTTTACAATTACAGTAAACTAGTATAAATACAAGTTGACTATAGCAAGCTGTTAAAAATAAAATAAAATATTTTATTAAAATTATCTCTCTTCCTTTAATTAAAAACTCAAATTCTCTCTTATCCTTATTATTTTAACGAGTTGTTTATATTATTTTAAATGAAGTGGTAAAAAAAAGAACATTTGATATTTAGTGTTTTGTAAAGTGAGATAGTAAAAATAGATAAAGTATCTTTTTGAGGTGCTAAAAATTAAAATTTTTTAGCACTACTACTGTAAATGCTCTAAATTCAACCAAAAAAAAAAAAAAAGTAGCCTAGTATTAAAAAAAAAATTGTTTTTGTTTTTATTGATAGATGATTGCGTTTTAGGGTCCGTTTGGATAAAGCTGAAAACTGAAAACTAAAAAACACTGTAGCAAAATAATTTTTAAATGTGTGAATAGTACCGTGGGATCCATTTCTAATGAAAAAATTGCTGAAAAGTGAAATTTGTGGGTCTGTGAACAGTACACGATGTGCATTGATTGGCTGAAAAAAAATTAGAAAAGTCAAACTTTGCGGCTACTGTTCATTGAACAGTGCATGAACAGTAGCCGCAAGTATCAAAAACGCGTGTAAAAAAAAAGAAAAGAAAAAAAGAAAAGGGAAAACGCAGACGCGCGAAATCAACCCAATCCAAACGTACTCTTAATGCATTAAGAAATTATGATTTTGTGTATTTATAATTTGTTAATACTATGTGAATGCTTATTTGGAGGGTTTTTATTTTTTTATTTTTTTGGGCTTATACTACGGCCATCTTTAATTTAAAATCCTAAGTCCGTTCGATCTATAGTGAGAGAGAGATAAAACAAGGAATAAAAAAAAAGTAAAACAAAAGTGATATGACAGTGATACAATAACATTTGACTATTTGCGGGGAGGAGAGACAAAAATTATGTTGTAAAAGTTATATTATACATGTTAAACATTTAAAAAAAAAAAAAAAAATCTTATTCACTTGACCGAAATGCCCAAACAAACTGAAATGATCGGAACAAACAAAAACATACAAAATTTTTATTACACCAGTTTTACCACCGATACGAAATATTGGGTTTTGGTTTAGATTGGCAAGTAAAATATAGATTTGCAAAATTTATATATGTATATATACCTTTACATTACCAGCATCTTTGATGGCATCAATAAGCTTAAGTTGAAGGAGAATTTGGTGGCTTCGGATGTGAACTCCAGATATTGCACAGATAACAACATCAACTAATTTGATAGCCTTCACAAGGCTCTGGTGATCGGTAAAGGAACCAGAAACAAGGTGAGCACCTTGCTCCTTGAATGACAAAAGCATTTGAACTTTATCAATATCAACACCTATCTCTGCTCTGTTTAGGATGTATGTCTCATGACCTTCAGCCAAACTTGCCTTCACCAACCTCTTCCCTAGATACCCAGTTCCCCCTATAATCAGAACTTTGCCTTTTTCCATTTTTCTTTTTATTCCTTCTCTTCGTTCTGGTTCTAAAGAGATTTCCTTCCTCCGCTTTTTATAGCAAATGTTTGTTATGGTTTTTTGCTGGTGTTTGAAGCAATGGTAGGCTGTCTTGTTTTAACAAGGGAATAAATATTTTTTGTCGGGATTGGCGCCCACTGCCGAGGTATCGATTTCAGATTACTCTTTTCCATAATAATAATGCTGTGTAATTTTCTATGTATTTTAAATTTGTCTTTTATGGTGATCTCCTTGCATGTAACTAGGGGCATGCATGATGGACAAATGTAAGGGTTGTTTTTTTTTTTTTTTTTAATAAACCATATTAGGAAAGTTTTGACACTATTTTTATGAAAATTATAAAAAATTGTCAAAAAAAAGTAATTGCTTTATCATTTTCCCATAAAATATTTTTAAAAATAGTTTATAAACCAATGTCTTTAGAGCATCTATTGATATTTTCCTTTTGAAAAAGATAGGTAAAAATATCATTTTGGTCCTTATATTTTTGGGTTATTTTCAATTTGATCTCTAAATTTTGATGATTTCATCATTGTTATTTTCAACTTATAGTCAATTTGATCCATATCGTCAACTCACTAAAAGAAATTGACTGTAAGTTGATTGCAAGTTAAAAGTAATAGTAACCAAATTAATTGCTACCAAAATATATGGACCAAATTCACAATAATTCGAAATTATTGTCAATTAAAATGATATTTTCACCAAAAAAAAATCCATGTTTAGAACATTGGTATCAACTTTCCAAAATATTTTTCATTGTTTTAGGATAAGAACATACTTTTTCATATTTTAACTAACAAATACTTTTCATTTTCACCCAAATCAAATTTCTTATTTCTTAACCTTATTTCATTTAAGAGCATTCCCATTAGGACTGCCAAATAGGATATGTAGG
Source organism: Quercus lobata (assembly GCF_001633185.2). Classification (NCBI taxonomy): domain Eukaryota; kingdom Viridiplantae; phylum Streptophyta; class Magnoliopsida; order Fagales; family Fagaceae; genus Quercus; species Quercus lobata. The sequence continues at coordinate 707,454 of NC_044915.1, read as the reverse complement.
ATGATTTAGCATTAAAGCCCAAAAACCACCAAACACTTGGACTTGTAAAAGCTTAGAATTGCAAAAAAATTTGCAATATTGCTATAGTACCATCGTAAATTTACGATGGTACTGTAGCAACATTGTAAAACAAAATAATAATTTTTTATTCTCACCTATAAATATCTACCACTTTCTCTCTCTCTCCAAAACATACTCAGTCTCACATCTCTCTCACAGTGGTTCATTTTTTCTGGCATGGTTGTGAGTTCGGCATTATCTGGTGGTTTGGCGGCATGGTCTTGGCGGAGTGGGTCGAGATCAGCGTGGTGGTTGATCAAGTGGGTCAAGATTGGCGTGGCTTTTGTCGGGTGGGTCGAGCTCGGCATGGGTTTTTGTCAAGTGGGTTGTGGGTCATGGTGGTGGAGATCGGCATGGTTCGTGGGTTTTGATCGAGTTGGTTCGTGGGTCATGGCAGTGGAGATCAATGTGGTTTGTGGGTTTTGATCGAGTAGTGGAGATCAGGTGGGTCGTGGCAAAGGTGAGTGGGTTTTGATTGTGCGTGGGTTATGATGGGGTGGATTCCGATGGGGTTTTGCTATGGATTTCTGATGGGGTAAATCTGATTAGTTGGACTTTGGTTGGACTTTGGTTGGATTTTGGATTTCGCATGGTTGGACTTTGGATTTTGGATTCAGATTGGTTGGTTTGGTGGTGGTGTGGTGATGGTGTGGTGGTGGTGACTGTAGTAGGTGGTTGAGAGAGAGAGAGAAACAGAGATTAGAAAGAGAAGTGAGAATATTTTTGTATTATTTTTATTTTACTTTATATTATTTTAATGTGTTGTATTGTAAAATAAAAGTTAGGATGTTGGGTGTATTATAAAATAGTATAGTATATTAATAAAGTAATTTTTTGAGATGATAAAATAAGATAGGATGACATTTTCAACTGTGAATGCTCTAAATTTTTTTTTTTTCACTTGTTATTTTTATTATCTCTCTCACTTTTCAGTTTTCAAAACATATGCTTTTCTCTATCACTGTTACCATGACACAAAAATAATAGAATATTGATTTGGCGAATGAATAGTGCTGCAGCAAAATCCTAAAATAGGGTAAGTACAAGTAATTTGATGGGGTTGTTTTTCATATTTGCTTCCATATTTTCTTCCGTTACCCTATTTAGGGAATCTGATACCACTAATCTAATTATGTAGTGGAGAATCAATTGAAAGAGATAAAGAAGAAAATTATAGCCTTATTCTCTTTCCGTTGTTTAGAAATATACTTGTTGTCTTCTTAGAAAAAATTTACTTTCGACAAAATCTCAGAGAACGACATGGATACTAGTCTATAACTCGTTTATTAGTTCAACAAAATATGATTTTTTCTCTTTTATTTTTATAATTATGCTAGTTATTAATAGTCTTTTTTTTTTTTTTTTCTAAATATGAATGAAATTTAATAAGTATTATAATTATTAATAATTTTTTAGTTTAATTGTGGTAAGATTCTAATGGAGGATTAAAATATAAAATGTAATTTAAACTGAATAAAAACATATGCATTAGAATAATGACGTTTAAATTGTGAGGTCTTCAAAATTTATGTAGCCACCCTAAAAAAAAATTGTGACAAAATATCATAAGGTCAATTAAAAGTCAAATTTTATATTAATAAATTTGAATTTTTATTAAATTTATTAATGAGTTTTAGTTAACTCAACTGATAAATCTTATTATTAAATAAGAGATATAAAATTCAAATCTCACCTACACTAAAAATCAATTGGTATCTTATCCTAATAATAAAAAAAACAATCATCATGAAAGTTGTATGTTGAAATTTTATTTTATCTATCAAAAAGTGTTATTAAATTTATAAATATTGGTTAAAATTGTAAATTAATATCAAGCTAATATGTCAATCCGTACTTAAATGTATTAGCCTAAACCCCATATGAATATGAGTATCGTAACATTAGATTTTTCACAATGGTAGACCTCACAAGTTACAACTAATTCTTACATAGACTCATTAATATCTTTTTACTACCTACAACTAATAACTTGTAAAAAATAACCATGCAAAAAAGTTGTGTTTAACTCATTTTTAAAAAGATGCTCTGATAGTTGAATAAGAGATATGGGGTTCAATCCCCGTCTATACCAAAAACCGTTGGTGTTTTGGTTTGATGATAAAAAACTATCATCAGGAGGTTTGATGATAAAAAACTATCATCAGGAGCGAACGCTACAAGTTGAAACTCTCTTTTAAAAACAATTCTCAAAAAATGTTGTAGACTTAATATTTATCCGTAAAAATATACAGTTTTTCATAACTAAGCTAAACAAATAAATTAATTAAATTAATAAGGCAACAACTTCACGTGGGGTGGGGAAACCGTACTGCAAAGCATAAAGCTATTTCTGGTGGTAGGTGCTCACTAATTTGGATTTAAAATAGGGTGGTTAATGTATGCTTTAAGAGTAATAAATTTTTTAAGTACTTTTGAATTAAGGAGAAATTGTGTTTCTTCCTTTCACATTCATGATGAATTCCACTATAAATTTGAAAAATTATTAAGTACTTCTGGAGTATCATAAATGCGTACTTTCCCCTCTCACATAAATGATGAGTCCCACTATAAATTTAATTAGTGGGACTCACCATTCATGTGAGAGGAAGGAGTACGTATTTATGGTACTCCGGGAGTACACAATAATTTTCCAATAAATTTAATAAGTAAATCTTACCATGAATGTGAGATGAGAGAGCATCATTCTTCATGTTTCGAAAGTATCTAAAAATTACTTAATAGACACTAATCACCTATTTTAAAAAACTTTTTATGGGATGTTGAAAAAGTTTGAAAGAGAGAGAGAGAGAGAGACTGGAGAGATAAAGGTAATAATAAGGAAAAAAAAAACAAAAAAAAAAACAAAACAAAACAAACAATGCATTGGCAAGCTCTATAGTTTTGTACTGGTCAGTTTCATTTTATCGATAGCAATTGTCGATTAAATATTTTGTCCGATATATCATATATTAAGTATTAACTACTCGTATATGGAGCAATAAATTTCAAAGGGAATACGGTCCCGTAATTAGTAAGAACTAAGAACAACAATGGTTCGAACATTTCATTTTCGCTTGCTTAACAATTTTGATATTTTTTTAATTTTATTTCTAAAAGTTTGGGTGCGGTAGTTTAACATGGTTGGTACTTTGGTGGGGTAACGTATAATTACAATTTAATGATTACTTTGTCTTCAAAATTAAGGTACTTTTCTTTTCTTCTTTTGTTTTTTGTTTTTTTAAGAAAAGGTACTTTTCTAATTCTTCTTAAAAAAAAAAAAAAAAAAGTATTTTTCCAAGGCTGTTTTTATGTAAAATATATATTTTGTTGAATGTAAAATATTTTACATGTAAAGGAAAATATTTGCAAGTGAAAATATTTTCAATTGTTTATTTGTGTTGTGGAAAATACGCCGGAAAACTATTTCCTATGTTTGGTTTTGCAACCTATTTTTATAAACCCAACCACCATAATCACCACCATAAATCCAGCCACCATCAGCCACCACATAACCAATTAATCTGAAAAAATCATAATCAAAACCCATTAATCTCAAAATCAAAATCAAAACCCATTTATCAAAACCCACGACCCACCACCATTGAAACTCACAAATTAACCACCCCAACCACCAATTCACCACCCTCAATCTACCGGCCACCATCAACGCTAGAACTCAACCCCAACCCACCACCATTGTAACCCACAAATCACCCCAACCACTGATCCTCCAAAACCCAAGAACAAATATTATTTACAATAAAAAATAAAAAAAATCCAAAGGGGGCAGTGATGGCATGGGTGGGGGGCGGGTTGAGGCGGCGAGATCATTGAGGGAGGAAAATGGAGAAAGATGGAGGCAGAGGGAGGAAGAAGGAAAACGAGGTAGGAAGAGAGAGGAGGATCGGCGATGAGAGACATGGCCACAGATTGGCATTCAGGTGATCTCTCTCTCTCTCTCTCTCTCTCTCTCTCTCTCTCTCTCTCTCTCTCTCTCTCTCTCTCTCTCAGAAGTTGAAAATGGTTTGAATGTAAAATAGAAGTGTAATCTATTTTACACTAAAAGGCCATTAATTTAATAGTCAAAGAATCTAATTTTTGGTTTGATTGAATTTTCTAATCATCCCAAACATCAAGCATGGTGTAAAATGTTTTTCCAATTTCCTTTATAGCCAAAACAAACACAGCCTAAATATTAACTACTATTATATATATATATATATATATATATATATATATAGAGAGAGAGATTGAAAAATGAGGTTTTTATTTATTTAGGTGAACTGTTTATACTTATAAGGAAAAATGGGGTAAACTGTTTATATACATACATTAAGGTACTCTCGTGGGATGCCTATATACATTAAGTCCTATATGTAACAGTGTTACACAAAATAGGGACAATTATCTCTTCTTCTTCTTTTTTCTTTTTTTCTTTTTGTTGCATTGCTCTCTTGTTCACAACCCTTTTTGGTAGTTTATTTGCCCAACTATTGCCTTTACATTAGAAATGCTTTAGGAGGATGGTTCAATCATAAGTCATTAAACTCCTGCAATCAGAAACCAAAATAGCAATATCTAGTGCAAATACACTATTGGATGTTAAACGATTATTAAGCACTATCTGTGAATCAATTTCCAAATTATAACCTAACTGCCATGCTAGCTAGATTAATTCCATATTAGATAATCTTAAGTTCAGCTAGGTAATTTGTTGCAATATCAATATTAATGGATAATCTTTTTATCCAGTGCCCATGGCTATTTCTAATGATCCCACTGCCTTTGAATTTACCTAGGTTTCCTATTACATTATAGAGACTTCATTTTGCATCCCTTACGACTCTAACACTCATTCCCTAATGACTACATCACTAGAGGGCCTATACTGAGGAAGGGCTTTGCCAAGGAAACTATTTCACTAGAAACAACTTTCAATGCATTAAAACCTGCCTAAAACCCTAATCTTGCATACACAAAAACCCTAATCTTACGTAAACAAGACGAGCACCCTGTGAATGCAACCTTAGTGCTATGTATGTAGATACACAAGCTTGCATATGCATGTTAGAGATGGTAGAGCTCTATAAGAAAATTTTCTTTTATGGAAATTCATGCAAAGTTGATCCCATTATCACTTGCAAGGCACCCCTTTTTGAGCACTAGGCTCATTTTCCAAAACACACGGCAAAAATTGCTGAATAGACTATTTCCAACAAAATATTAGGCGCATGGAATGTGTTCAAACTTATTTAGTTAGTTAGACTTTTTTTGAATGTCGAGTTTGGCAAACTCGACTTTGGACTGGAAAGCAAACACTATAGTGGTGTTTTTTTTAGTGGTGTTTGTCAAAAACGCCACTATAGGTCCCCTATAGTGGCGTTTTCTATAAACGCTGCTATAGGCACTAAAAAACGCCACTATAGTGTTTGCTTTCCAGCCCAAAGTCGAGTTTGCCAAACTCGACTTTTAAAAAGAGTCCAACTAACTAAATAAGTTTGAACGCATTCCATGCGCCTAATATTTTGCTGGAAATAGTCTATTCAGCAATTTTTTCCCAAAACACACCAAAATCACTAAAAAAGTAGTGGTTTAAAGAGAGTTCTCATTTTTTTTTTTTTTTTAAATAAACCTTCTAGTCAATTTTCCTTTGGTTGGGACTACTTTTTGGTCTAAGCCTCTAGTTAAATGTTTACTAACATACTGGATTTTGTGGGTTCTCATTTTGTTAGATTGACCAAGAGGAGTGGTCAAATCAGTCATTGGATTTCTCTAGGTAGTATTCTCTTTCTTTTCTTTTATTTATTTTATATTTTAATTTCTATTTTCGTAGTTTAATTTAGTTGTTTTATTGCTTTCTAGTTTAGTAGCATGCTTAGGATAAGGGTTTTTGGATTGGGTTGTTTTGAGTTATATAACTTAAAACTCATAACTCAAAATTTGTGGGACTCACTGAGTGAAATTTTGTTTGGCTTTGTTTTCATTCTTTGTTTCCAAAACTTGTTTCTCAACATTCTGAGATATGAGAATGAAAATTGAGAATAGGTTTACCGGTGTTTTCAGTTTTTAAAAACTAAATTTGATGGCATTTTTGTTATTAATTTCAACTGTGTGGGGCCCCGTGTAGTGAGTAGTCAGATCACCTTCAGACCATTGGAACTCTTTCTTCCTTTGGCTTATCCTGGCTTATCAATGAGTTTTACACTACCTTTTTCCTCAGTTTTTGCTCTCTTCCTTCATATGCCATTACTCCAAATCCAACTTCCCCATTCACTCATCTCACCCACCTCTTTGAACCAACATTCACTTCCTTTAATTTTTCTTTTCCCAGCTTTTATATCAAACACCAGTGGTTCAGTTCATCATAATCTCATGAGTGAAAAAATCTTTTGAGAGAAGAACCCATCCTAGCAAAGACCCAGCACCATCGACAAGCCCATCTCTCACTAGCACTGAAATTGGTCAGTTCATTAGCTCCAAAATCTGCCTAGGTGACAACGTTTTCTCTCTCTCCCTCTATAAATCCAGCATGCACTGTTTTGTATCTCTCTAAATTTGAGTGTTTGTATTTCAATGTTTTTGTTTAGGTGCTGTGTTTTGCTTTTATTTGTGTTTCAATGTTTTGAAACTTTTTCTCTAAACATTGATGGGTTTTGTAAAATAACGATATTTGTGTCTGATGGGTTTTGTAAAATATTCGGCGTTGTGTGTGATGAAATGTGGACTTCCAAACTTTGATTTGGGGATATGTTATGGGTTTTTGTATGGTTCAACACTGGTTATTAGGGATACCTATTACATTGTTAAGATGGATGATCTATTGGTTGATTTTCGAGTTCTTTGGGGGCAGAGTAAGAAGGGAAAAATTAGACACAACAGAGGCCTAGAGTTGAAAAGGAAACACTACAAAACGCGGGGGCCTTGGGCCGCGTTTTTTAACCCGCGGCCATAAAAAACGCGGCCCAAGGTCAGGCAAAAGCCCCGTTTTTGAAAATGTGGCCCAAGACCTCCCTTAAGGCCGCATTTCATACGCGGGGCCATAGGCAGGTTCTGAGGCCGCGTTTTGTTGAGATAAAAACGCGGCCTAAGGACTTCCGCATTTTATTTTTCCCCAAACTCTTTTTTTTTTTTTTTCTTTGTCTTCTTTTACTGTGGCCGCATTTTTAAAATGCGGCCTAAGGTTGAGCCTAAAGCCCCGTTTAAGAAAACGCGGCTTCACAGAACCTTAAGGTCGCGTTTTTTACGCGGGGCCATAGACAGGTTCTGAGGCCGCGTTTTTTTGAGATATAAACGCGGCCTAAGGACTTGTCTGAAGCCGCGTGTTTAAAACGCGGCTCTAGTTCTGTTCTGAGGCCGCGTTTTCTTAAACGTAAAACGCGGCCTAAGAGCTGGTTCTGAAGCCGCGTGTTAAAAACGCGGCTCTAGTTCAGGATGGGGCCACGGTTAAGAAACGGGGCTTCAGATTTCCCCTATAGCCGCATGTTAAAAACGCGGCTTTAGGGGAAGTATAAATATTAATAATAAAAATCTCTCCAACCCATCAGCTACCCTCCACCCGATCTCTGAAGCCCTCATCACCTCCATCCGATCTCTCCAACCCTCATCACCTCCATCTCTACGCTCCATCCGATCTGACCCTCATCACCTCCGTCCGATCTCAAGCCTCCATCTCATCACCTCCATCTCTGAAGCCCTCATCACCTCCATCCGATCTCTCCAACCCTCATCACCTCCATCTCTACGCTCCATCCGATCTGACCCTCATCACCTCCGTCCGATCTCAAGCCTCCATCTCATCACCTCCATCTCTGAAGCCCTCATCACCTCCATCCGATCTGACCCCTCATCACCTCCATCTCTACGCTCCATCCGATCTCACCCTCATCACTTCCGTCCGATCTCAAGCCTCCATCTCTCAAGCCTCCATCTCTGAAGCCCTTACCCTCCATCTCCGACCTCAACCCTCACCCTCCATCTGATCTCAACCCTCACCCTCCATCCGATCTCCAGATAAACCCTAATTTTTTTTCTTTCGTCAGATAAATCCTTCCATAAAAAACTTCGCCGACGCCGACGCCGACGCCGAGAGACCAGCCCAGCGCCGACGACCCCAACGCTGACAAGGCCGAACCCATACCCAACGCCGCCGAGCCCATCGCCGAGAAGGCTGGTTCACAAGGCTGTCGGTGGTAAAAAGCGTATGTACTCTCTCTCTCTCTCTCTCTAGTTTGCATGAATTTGGTGTCAATACCTGCTAGAAGATCATCATAAGGTTAAGTTTTGGATATCAATTATGTGGTTTCTTGTGCAATAATCTTTATCCTTGTTGTTGAATTTCCGTTAATTACTATGGTATAAAGGAAAGCTTGTTCTTGCAAGCCATTGCGTGGCTGCTAGGTAATTGAAGTGAGGAAAAAAACGAATATGGGAGTTGATCAGTCAGTTGGACTTTTATTTATATAAATCAAATATAGAAAAAGAAACTATATTAATAGGGAATGTTCAATTTCGGCTCTGAACAAACATTTGATGAATTGATGATGTTGGTAATGGTTGACGAGATGGAATGAAGTATGAATTTCTTGTCATATAAAATTATGATTCTAAAAATATACTAAATCTTAAAAAATTAATGTTATATATATATATATGTGTGTGTGTGAAAAAGTATGATTTTTTTTTTCTTTCTTTTTCTTTTGGATAGGAAATTGGACATTTTAAAAATTAATTGAAAGAGTATACATCGTTTTGAGAGAGCGTGTTCTAGCAAACAAAAGTTCACTTTAATCTAGGTAGCATAATGCTCAACACCCTGAGCATGTTTTGCTCTCAAACGAATAAGGCTATTGCTATTCCAATGAACGCAATGATTTTCGTATTTATATTTGGTTGATAAACACATCTTATGTTTTGCATTGCTCCAACGAAGGCTTTCTTCTTAATCAAAGCTTTGAATTAGTGAAGCATGAGTAGTCTGTAGCTGTATGGTCTAAAAAACATTTTTTAATTTTTAACCTCTGTTTACTTGGTATATTTATTCTTTCTTTTTTGTGTGTATTTTTTTACCAGGCAAACGAGTGATCCTAGAAGTGGTTTTGCTACTGTTGAGAAGGACTTCCCTGGGGGCTTGACACCAATGCTTGGTGATAGAAAGGTCAGTAACATCTTAATACTATTTTGTGATATTATCCTTGATTTTATTATATCCATGAAAATAAAAAAGTATGTACCCAGCCTTCTAAGTTTCATATATTAGTACGGTTTTAGTGGTGGTGGTTGTAGTTTTCTTTTAGTAAATGATTTCACGAGACTTGCTTCATGGGGAAAAGAATAAAAATAAAAATCAAGAGATGCCCAGTGTACAACAGGAGAATGCTGCTAATGAGCCCTAGCTCTGGCTCAAATGGCACCTTCTTCCAATGTAAGAGACAGCTGGAGGATTTGGTTGAGGTTTAACTTTTAACACCTACTGGGTGTGGTTGTAACTTACCAACTAAAAAAAAGGGAATACGTGGTTATTTTTTATTTTTATTTTTTCACTTATCAAAAAAAAAAATTCTTAGTTTACTAATATCAATCCTGACAACTTGTAGATTCGTGAATATTACAAGCTAAAAATACCTCTTCACATTTCTAAAAGTTAGAGAATAGGTCACTAGAGGTATGCATTTGCATCCTTTTCAACACTGCTGATTTTCCTATGAAAAAGAAAGAGGTTAAGAATCATGCGTTCTGCTCAATAGCATTCCATCTGGGTTTATGTATCGTTAATTTTATTCTGTCTTTCCGTATTGCTTGCACTGATTACAAAGTGCAATTTTCTGTCCATCTTCTAGGTTGAGCACTTCTTCGGGATAAAGCAAATAGCTGATCTGGATTTGTGCTATAGACTGTAAATAAACCTTTTTTCTTTTCTTATTACAGAAAAGAGCTATTGTTTAAAGAAATTTTGCTCTTTGTTTATACTACACTTTACTTGAGCAGGGTTGCATTCTGTGTGTGTGTTAAACAACATGCTGAATCAACTGGATTTTACCGTCAACAGCTCAAGTCAGATGTGAAAAATCCATATTATTGATTAATTCCTTGGCCTGAACCCACATTCTTTGCACTTGAGACTTTGGGAGATACCTATAAGTGGGTATTTTTTTTGTATATTAACATGAGCGCTGATACTGTATATGCTTGTGTCTCTTAAGAGATGCTCTCCATATCTAAGACCTGGATATAGTTGCTAAGGATTTGCATGGAAGAATATATTCATGGATTAAGGATATTGAACTTCCCACAACTATGGCTTTCCTTAACACCAACAGTTGGGAGTGCGTAGGACCTAACCCCATGATTAATGTTCCATTTATACATGTTACCAAACCCACCATCACCAATTTCCTCACAAATAAATTTATCAAGCATTGCTTTGCATCATGCATTCTCTGTTATGAGGTCATACAGTTACTCAAACCCAGCTATAAGAATAATGAAAACATTATCAAGATTTGTTTGTTTTCTAAATTTATGTAATTAGATATTCTTCTTTAATTCACTTTGATGGAAGCACATTATATATATAGTTAAAATGGTTGTGGGACAGTTTTTGTGCCTGTGTTTTATGGTTTTGTTCAGGTCATCTAATGGGATTAGTGCAAATATTGGGTTGTGTTCTCTGTCTTCTTGAACTGGACTAATCTTAAGTACGATTTCACAGCTGGGTTTTGAGTTTTTTCATAAATAGTGGCCTGGTGTGGGGGACATCTGGGAATCTAGTTTCTTGAGATTTTGTGACATTTTACTTAACCTTTTTTTTAATCTCAAGCCATCCATTTTTAATCCCAAAAGGAAGGATGTGTTATAAGAATGACTTTACTGCCATATTTAAAATAATTGTATTTTATACGATTTTGTTAATGAATACCTTAAAAACATATTTTCAATAATATTAAAAATTTAAGCCGAATGACAAGAACAACACCTAGCTATTATACTCAATCTTTAGGAAATAACATTGTTCTCTCTAATTCTAAAAATAATTAACACCATACCTCCTTTATGGCCCTATTTCCCCTTAAAGTTTAGTGGGGTTAACATTGGACATGGAAATGTTTCTTTTTAAGGAAGGTTAAAATGCAAAACCACCTCATAGGGTTTGGATAAGTTACAAAAACACCAATAGAGTTTTAATTCTTCTGTATAGCTTCATGAGGTTCTCAAAAACCATGTGTTGGAAACCTCACAATTTGCCAATTAAGCTGCAAAGCTATTATCAAATAGATTACCAATTTATTAAATAAATAAAATCTAGAAGAATACATCAATTGAAGATACCCAATGAGTGTAGGGCACCCAAGCTCTCTACTTGTGGAACATACAAAAGGAAAAGCAACCTTGAACGAGAGAGACTTTCAAATGTACACTAGGGAAAAGTAGACCCCAAATTTATGGTGTGAATGTAAATATGTAGGATTTGGTTGATAAAAATCTCTTTTGTGTTTGTTTGTTTATTAAGAAACCAAGCTTAAATTTTATTTTTTGGCTTATTTGATAAACTAGCAAGGGGAACTTTTGAATCTACACTAAAGAAAAAGTAGACCCCAAAATTGTTGGGGGAAAATGGGCATTTGCTCTTAATTTACAAACTATGCAGCAAATTACTCTTATTTTGAAACTATTTAACAAAATGCCCCTATTTTTTAAACTTAATTTTAACAAAATCGAGTTACAGGTAAAACTTTCATGCATATTTTGCTAGTTAAATTTTTTTGAAGATATTAAGTTTTACACCAAGTTTCAAAATAGCCGCATTTTGGTAAATAACTTCAAAACATATGCATTTTACTACATACTTTTCAAATTAGGGGTAAATGGCTATCAAATTGTTGTGAGAGTAAATACCTATTTTCCCCAAATTGTTGTGAACGTAACTAGCTGGGATTTGGTTGATAAAAATCTCTTGTTTATGTCTATTTATTTATTAAAGAGCCAAGCTTAAATTTTATTTTTTGTCTTTTTTGATAAATAAGCTTAGTACAAATAATGGGCTTGATAAAGATTGAAAATAGGCTTGAATAATACGCCCAAACAATTTTTTTGACCATGCCCCTAAGATTTCCATGGTGGTACACATGGCCCACTTAATAGGTTATTGTTAATTTTAGTTTTGGGGTTTTTGTATTTGGGTGATACTTTCTTGACTGGTGTGAGTCTGTAACGGAAGAGTAAGAATATGAGGGAGAAAAGAAAAGTCCGAGTTCATTTCAGAGTTTGTTTCAAAGCAAGAAGAGAGAGAAAAAAGGGAGCCAAATTGGGAAATTAATAAAATAATAATATGCAAAGCTACAATAACTATGCATATATGCACGGTTATTGTAGCAATTGTGCATTTATGCACAATTTTACACCCACAAATGTTGGTCGTTTTTTGGTCAAAATGTGAAAAATTACTTACTGTTTGTATTTTGCAAGATTGTGGTTGCTCTTATATCCATGTATCTCATTTTCCATATCTAAACAGAATATATATATATATATATATATATATATATATATATATATATATATTAAAGTACTAGAATTCTTAGATTTGGGAACCTAGAAGCAGGAGGAGGATTGAGAAAAATTATTACCTATCAAACTCAAAGGCACTAACATTGTAGAAAAGAAGAGACAGAAAGGCAACCCCACCAAAAGTTTAGTAATGGTTAGATTGCTAATGGTGTCAATGTAGAAGGGAAGACATTTGGTGAAGCAACAGTGGAACAATATGTGTGTATTGGCCCATAGAATGGGCACAAGAGTTTAGCGCACGTGTTTGTAACTCAGTTTGTGGAGTTTTTGTGCTTAGTGAAAATTAGAGGGAGTGAGAAGTATCTATTTCTATTAACTATATAAAAAATAATAATAATAATAAAAATAAATAAAAAATAAAAAATAAAAAAAATGCAATGCCTCTATAGTGCCATTTGGGTTTAGTGAGCCACTTTGTCTCTTTTCTTTTTTTTTTTTTTTCTTTTTCTTTTTTCCTAGTTTTGAACAGTAGCTATAGTATCAAGTGGCACTATAGCTATAGTAGCTATAGTTTTTTTTTTTTTTTTTTTTTTTTCCTTCAATCTTCTATTTGTACTTTTTTCCCTTTTATTGAGCAAGCTTTGGCTCATGATTTAATCCATCGTACTTGTCATGAATAAAGAATTCACAATCTTCCTATAAAAAACTAAAAATAAAAATAGACTTGTGGTTTACTGATGATATTGATAATCTTTTCTGTCATCTCATACACACACACACACACATATATATATATATATATGTTATCTTTCATAGTTTTATTTTCTTTTTTCTCTTTTTTCTTCAAAAACTCTCTTAGTCTCTCTCTTTTTTCTTTTTCTTTTTTTTTTTCCCTAAAAAAAAAAAACAATGATTTTGATCTTAGGAATATATATTTTAATGCCCATTGTACCTATTTTTCTTTCTACTCATCTTTGTTTCTTTTGTTTGCTTGTTAGATATTCTCAAGCTCATTATAGTATTCACAATCAATTGTGTGTGAGAATTCTATTTGTAGGCTCTTTTGTGTGTGAAACGTGCTGTTGAAATGAAAGGCAAAACGGTGCATTTAGTGATTTTTTAGCGATCTGTGATTAATATTGTCTTATTTATTAATTTTACTATTATTCCTTATAATAAATGTATTTGAACTTTGGCTGCTGCTGTATCATGCCCAACTAGCGTATAGAAAGTTATAGAAAAATGGTACTATGCGTTATTGTTACTCAATGCCTTGAAATGCAGCTAATATGAAGAGCAGTAAAGTCTTAGAATGATTCAAGTAATGGCTTCAATCAAACTAACTAATATTGTGATCAGATGTGCATGATGATATGGGTTTGTTGAATATAATGTGAGGAGTGAATAATAGTAGATATTTTTAGTTGGTATTACCTATGGATGTAGGTGCACTCAGTTTCCAAAACACTGAACCAAGTTAAAGTTGTTAGAGGGACAACTTAATGTGTTAGCTTTAAGATTATATTTGCCCCCACTTGAATGAGCTTGCTATAGGGTTCCAGGAAAATCACCTTCAGTATACAACTAATCCCCAATTCTACAACTAGCAATCTTGAAAGAATCTTGTGATTTTTTTCTCCTATGGTATTAAACATTGTTTATGCTGTAAAAGACATATAACTTTCATTTTCCTTCATAAATGAATATGAAACACCATTTATGTATGTAATGAAGAGTTGCCTTTGAAAAGTTACACTTGAAAATTAACAGTTTGGTAATACAAACCCTCTAAACGAACGCCTTCTAAAACAAAAATAGAGGAAAATAGAATAAGGTCATGTGATTACTTACTCTCTTGAGTGTTCCGGAAGTGAACATTTCGGAGATGAAGTTGAACGTTCTACGATTGATATCAACCCAAGAGGTGTACAATCGCATGATGGAGTCATGGTCAAGGTTCTTGAGAAGGTGAAACTATGAGTAAAGTCACTGTTATTTGGGAATTTGTATATAAGACGAGTGTAAACGAACTTCTGCAAAATGTAAACAAAAATATTGAAACTACTACCAATTTTACAATTAAATGTTTATATAAAATCACAATGAATGCAAATGGTACTATATTTACAGTATAATAAATAAATTTTTAATTTTTTTTTTGATAGATTTTAATTTTATTTTTACTTTTTTGGGGAAGAAAATAAGTTCATTTTAGAACACAAGTTTTAGATTGAAGGCTACACTGTATTTTCAAATAGATTTTCCATCAAGTTTCCCATCGATTGAACAAGAAGAATGCTAACTATGCAGTTGCTTTCAACAAGTTGTTCAATGGAGACTTGTAGAGAACATCCCTCCGATATGAAACACAGTAAATTACAGAGAACACATGCCTTGAACACCCACCACCATCATGTAAGCGGGCAGCTTATTCCATCTCTCTGTGACATGTCTCCCAAATTCCACTACATTGTTCCGTTAGAGGACTTAGATATATTATTTCCTTCAACTCATTCCCCTTTTGCGTTTAGCTACTTTCCATTGCTTCAATATAAACATGACCCCCTCTTCAAGTGTAGCTCTTCTTCCCTCTGGATAGTTCGACAATTCTGATATTATAGACCGCCCACTAGGATTGTATTCATTTATCTCCATTAAAGCTGCTGTCACAACCTTGTAAACTTCATCACCCAATTCTTTCCTCAGATCATTCAATTTCTCATCTTCTTCATCTATAACTTGCTGATGGTTCCCATCAACTGTAATATCTTTCAAAGGATGCCAGTCAGGGTCCTTCAGATATTCCTCCCACAATGAGCATAGCTCTGAAGCTATGTCTTCTGCTTCTTCCTCATTATACTTTCTTTGCATTGCTTCATGGAATGGTTTACTGTCAAGTTCTCCCATTCTCTTAACGCCGATATGAGCACTACTAGCTAAGTCTTTCAGGTCATTAACTAATTCTTTTCGAGCTTCTTGCAGCTCATCATTGCTCTTGCGCTCCTTCACTATTAATGTTTGGTTCAAAGCTTCTAAATCTTCAAGTTCTCCTTCTTTTTCTCGCAACTGTTTGCGTATTGTATCCACTTTTTCTAGAATTTCCACATCTCCATCATCTCCCATGTGCTTCATCTTGGAGAGTTACATTTGAATTTAATTAATTTTTTATTTTATTTTTAAATCTTCATACATAGGTTTATAAAATTTATATGATAAAATTTATAGTACTCCTAGTATTATTGTATTAAAAATAAAAATTGACTAACTTATGGTGGTTGTATAAACTATAGTACTAAAGTTTCGGAAGAAGGGGTTCGGTCTCGATTTGCAGTATATGTTGATGCTTAATAAGGTTATGATTTATGAGTCCTATTGAATCCGGGGCATTGAATTGTGTAGTGAAAGTTTTGCTCTACAATTCATAAAAGTGATGGAACCTAAAGTGAAACTAGAAAACTATTTCGGCATAGTATTTAACATTTATAGATAATTATCCTATCAATAAATCAAAATGAGTGAATAAGGTAATTCATTAACTGGATTAGAGATTAAAGAAATTTAATCTATAATCAACAAATCAATGCGTATATAAATGTTAAAAAATAAATCAAAATGAGTGAATAAGGTAATTCATTAACTGGATTAGAGATTAAAGAAATTTAATCTATAATCAACAAATCAATGCGTATATAAATGTTAAAAAAAAAAAAACTTTTTTTTTCTCCTAATGATTGCATTGGGGAAGTCTTGTATATTGTTTTTAATTTGTTTTTGTTTGGAAACGAAGGCAAGAAGCCGAAGGCACTCGCTATGAGCCTACGAGTGACTCTTCAGCCCATGGGCTGGTGTTGAAAAGTCCGGGTGTGTGTTGAGACCTTTTTCACTTTTTGGGCTAAATGTGTTTGTGACTATTGTGTCAACCAACGTGGTCTAGCCATATAAAAAATACTAATTAAGTGAAATGCTCCACGGCATAAATATTTAAATATAAATTCACAATCTTATTAAGCTTGACCCTACTGATTTGACCAATAGCTTAACTCACACCAAGCAATTAGTAAATTTTACGACTTCTTTAACGGGGCGGGGGGTGGGGCAATGCGGCATTCTTATTTTATAACTCATCAAAGCTACGAACAGTTTATCCCCTTTATTTGGATTTTGGAACAAGAAGTGGTTTCTAAGTTCCAAGCCCAATCATAATATGTAATCCTTGAAATTCCATAGCAATCCTTCTAAGTCTAAACGTTACTTTACGGCTTTAATATTAAAATGAAGAGGACAATCGTAACGGTTTAGGGGACATTATAGCTGTCAGTAGTCATTACTTCTTGAAGTTGCTTTAGAAAACACAGTTTTAATTACGTACTCAGGTTAATGTTTACTATGCCTGAGATTCATTGGTTCAGTGATAAGTTGATATCATACCCTAAAAGAAAAAGTGTGAGAAAGGAAATAATTGGTGGTTTCAAGTTTAAACTCACAGTAGTAAGAAATTAGTATGTTGTTTCAAATACGATATGCATGTGAACTATTCATATATATGTATAAGTCAATAAAAGCATGTTGCTTCCATATACGATATTAATTATGGGTTTGAAAAGTCCCATATGTCTTTCTCATTGGGCAGTTTGGTTTTGCCAAAAGAATAAAGTGCAAATTGCATATAACATATCTTTATTTCATTTCTGTTGCCGTCATTTGAAATGTTAGAGATATCATCATCTCATCTTGGCCACTTCCTCAAATAGTTTATTTTAATATTGTAATCCTCTCCTTACATATATTAGTTTCGATAGGTGATCTTAAATTGATTGAAGTGGGATATTAGTCAATTTGCTAACCTTTGTAACTAGCTAAATTTGTTGTATTTCTCTTATTTCATTTTTCTTTTTCTTACCAATCTGAAATTGGCAAACAAATAAAAAAAATACAAAAACAGTCTTCAAATAGATTGTGATAATCTGTATAAGGGAAAACACAAACTTATTTTACATATTTCTATATAAGTTCTTTTGGCATTAGAGCATTCCCATTAGGCTCAATAAACCCCGCTTTTACTAAATATAGCTAAACTTACCCAACGACAGAAATACTTTATAGTCAACAAACTATGGACCAAAATAATTTATGAATAATACCTCAATACACTTATACAGATACTGTTCATCAACAGACTTGGTTTGATTTGAGAAGGTCATGTAATTTTTATGCATAATTGACTTCATAGACATATTAATCTTATTTTCGTTTTAATTAACTTATATATATATATATATATATATGAGGGAGTTCAAGTTATATCTGGTATAACTTTGAAACAGTTACAACTTTTATAAGTCATTGATTTGTAATAAATCTAATGGCCATGTCATCAACCTTCTACAAATAAGTGATCTAATAGCGTTAGTTATCTCCAACCATGTCAATATATGTGGAGTAAGGCAGTGATATAATTAACCTTTTGACATAATGTTCTTATGATATATATAAATGCTGTTTTACGTTTTGTAATATTAAGTTTGTTGTTGTTTTTGCTTGCTTGCTATTGGCAACCAAGGCAGTGTATGAAACAGTAAGAATGATAATAATTAAATTTAATGGGAATGTCTGCCACACTTCAGTTTGTTCCAAATGATCCACACTAATCTTCCTAACTTTGTGTCTTCGTTGCTGCCTTCATTAGGATATGCAACCTTCACTTCAGTACCATTACATGCATTGTTTAGATGATTCATTAATCCATGGCTTTGTATTTCATGCCCAATTCTTGAACTTCTTAGATTATGACTTAAGATTTTAATCTTTTGCCTTTGTAAATGTGGAAAATATAGATGCATTTTGAAGACTTTCCATGGCTTGTTTTACCTACGCAGAACTTGCATTGCTGTCCTGGCATGCATCTTTGAGTTGGCAATTAATGGAATGCATTTTCTTTCTTAATGTAAAAATTTTTGTATACATGCGTTGTTGGATTATGTTATTATTGTTGATGTCCATGGGCAGGAAATTGTCTTGGTATATACTCTAAAGGATTCTTTGATTCAATCTCAGGTACTTGGATCACAACCAGTTGACAAGGAGAATTGACGCAGACTTCTACAAACATCCTTTCTTGAAAGAATTGTGAGTATTCTTTACCACTCAGATCTACGAAAGTCGTCAATTCCTGAGCTTGAGCATTGAATTGGGTATTCTATTGTCAATTACTCGTTTTTAACAGGTCTATTGAGGGTAGAATTTTTGTGTTCTGTTTGATAGAATTTTACTGATGGAGTTTGTAGAATAATTGATTTTTTTCCCTTTGGCTACTCATAATTTGTGTGATGCTCACAGTGATAAAATTAATATGATCTTCATTCACACAGCTTGAAGTTTTGTAGAAATAACATTAATTACATAAGAATTGAAGAAAAAGGAATGCCATAGTTGGAGGCTATTATTTACATTTTGGTTTTTGGCCTCCCTTTTACAATTACATTATGTTTTAACCACAATAGGTGTGAGTGCTTCTGTCAGAGTGATTTAGTAAACTCTCTATTCACATATTCAATGCATGTTCTTGAAAAGAGTTTGTAAGTTTTTCACTCTCTGAGTCTTGTAAATGTCTCAAATATACTAGAATTGTATATAGATAGGCCATGTCATTAGTTATAGGCTCTGGATGTTACCCTCTTGTTATGTCAAATTTGGAGAATCAGTGAGTACAAATATGGAGTTTGAGCTCTTATCTTTTCAATATTAACCAAGTCTGGCGATAAATTATCATCATCAGCCAACAATTCTTTTGGACCCGAGTTCCACTATCCAAATCAACAACTTCTACACCTGTTTCAGCACCCTCACAGACTAGTTGCCCTATCTTTACTGCACAAATCTACTAGATCATCCCAATTTGCAATTACTTTCCAATGAAAACTTCTAGCTTTTTCATGGGACTATCAAGCATGAAAACAAAAGACTATGATAGTTCAAATTTTTTTTTTTTGTGGGGTATTAGGGATCATATATAAACAGACTAACTAGTAGCACTCAAAGTTGCAACATTAGAAAGTCTTACAAAGTTTTGTACAAATTTGACGAAGGCAAATCCAGGAATGCCATTTTATTATTAAACATAATGCGATTACATAATAATATAAACATTGTTTAATGCCCACAAATGAATACAAAAACAAGTATGGTCAAATCCACTTTCTACTTTAGCATGAGTTTGAAATTATTCCCCTGAGTTTGCTCTAGATAATGCAGTAACTTGAGTATTGGTGTATCGTTTCTGTTTTAACATAAGTCTGTCATTGTTATGTACTATTTATTTTCACGAGCATCCATCACATCTAATAGAGGCAGCTAATTGAAGGGATCTTGCCCCTTTTAGCTGCTTCAGCCTCTCCTCTTTCTTTTATATATACATCTTCTGCATTGTAGGTACACTGAGAAAAATTTGAGAGACCGAGAGCAAATAGAAATAGAAATGGATAAGAAATTAGATGTTCACAATATCGCAAACATACTTATCATAAATATGATTAAAAAACTTAAGTACTAAATTACAACCTCTACAATCAATATATATATATATATATACACATATATAAGACTATCTTTAAGATTTTAATCTTCATAACACTATAACAGATAACGCTGTGAAAATTTGGGATTGATTCACCTATCAATTCCATTTCGAGATAGTTTTAAATTAAAATTCTATTTGAGCACACCACTGGAAATATAGTTTGACCATACTTGCTACTCCAAATAATTCAAGTCAAGACGTTTGATTTTCCCCCCTCATCACCCAAGTAGATTAACTAAGATTTTAAGAATATAATTACATACAAAACCTAGAAAAGCCCAAAATTGAAAAGGATGAAATCAATCTAAAAGCATTAGCACTATCATGCAATATCCAAGACAGCCACTTGTAATAAGCACTATGAGAAGCAAATATACAACAAAAGATCATTAAATATAACAACTCATCATCATCAAGAATATACCTTCTTTTCTTGTTACAAAAGACACATGGAAACTTAAAATTTAAACATTTTATACGAAGACAATACAAAATCAATTATAATAATAATTACTTGCAAGAAAAAAAAAACCTAAATTCATGGAGTCCTTCATAGAAATTTCAAAATCTTATCTTGAAATTTTTTGCTCATTCAACAAAATTATAAATAGACCATTTATAAAAAAGATTTAAAAAAAAAAAAAAACCTGTATTTATTTTTAGGTATGAAGGAAGATATTAAAGTTGAAATCAAGAAGATCTTCATGTTTGTGATTAAGCCCAACTTATTACCCCTTAAGCCCCCATTTGCTTTTCTATGACAGAAAGCATTAGTAAACTAAAGTCCATAACATTCTAATAAACTAATGGTAATTTCACGACAGATGGGACCCCCCTTTTTCTGGTCTGAATTGTAAGTATTAGAAAACTATAGGCCACAACATTCGAATAACCTAAACAGAATTTCACAATAGATGAATAAAAATGAAATGCATAGATACTCCTTATATTGGCTAATTGCAAACAAATCCAGGATTGTATGATGAATTACAACAAATATATGATAATGATTACAAAAACATTATGAACACAAAATGATCATGACGTATCGACTTTCATACTCAAGGAATCGCCCAACAGTAAAAATTAAATTCATGTAAAATTAAGTCTTAACAGTTGCAAGTTTGCAATCCTTATTTATGCAAACAAAACCCACTATCATAGAGGGTCCCATATGCTAAATTGCTACACATGAAAAGCTAATGTAATTTTCTTTTCAAAAAACAAAAAAAATAAAAATAAAAACCTCAACAAAACAACTATAAACTTGAATCACACCAAATCTTAAACCTATCTGACAAATGTTTTGAACTCACTTTTGACCAATGACCCAAGTAATTGAGCATCATGGTATTATAGACTTAATAATTATTACAATGACATGAATTTCGTATTTGTTTTCATATTTTGTAAACACTTATGCTTAACTACTTTTACAACTTATCACATTGAGTTAGTATAGGACAAGTGTTATATGTTCCAAGAAAATAGCTGCATACTTGGGTATGTCTGTTCTTAACAAATGACAAATGAATGTAATTATAATAATTAGTATATTTGTAGTAACAAATCTTGGTGTAGGTAACATTCCGTAAATATTGTATCGCAATGGACAAAAGTTGGATGGAGAAGCGGAGGGGTACAAGGGAATATTTTGAAGGTGTAAACCAATTCGTGGAATTTGCTGCTCCATCCGCCCGCAATGGGCAGATCTTATGTCCTTGTGTGAAATGTGTGAATTTGCTTATACAACCGCTAAATGTGGTACGTGAGCACTGTTGGGCTTCGGGGATGCTTAAAAATTACAAAGTTTGGAAATTTCATGGTGAATCGGCGGCTGCTACGCCAGCTACCGAATGTGGGAGCTCTCATGTGCAAGAAACCCAAAATCCATATGGTGATTTCCATGGGATGTTGCACGATTTGTGCCCTCCGCATGAAATCCCACCCGAACCAATGGAAGAAGGTCCAACTGCGCAATGTCCGGGTGAAGGTCCGAATGATGACGCCAAGAAGTTTTACAAGATGGTAGATGATGTAGACAAACCTTTATATGAAGGTTGTACAAAATTTAGCATTTTCTCAGCAATTGTCGTGTTGTTCCAGTTGAAGACTCTGTGTGGTTGGACAAATAAGTCATTTACTCTGTTGCTTCAAGTCCTGATGGATATGCTTCCTTCAGACGCTAAGTTGCCAAAGGACCATTATGAGGCTAAGAAGATAGTTCGAGATTTGGGTTTGGGTTATGAGAAGATCCATGCTTGTCCCAATGATTGTATGCTGTTTTGGAAGCAAAATGTTAACCTCGAAGCGTGTCCTTGTTGTAAAGCTTCAAGGTGGAAAACAAATGAGGCATCTGTTGCTAGTAAGCATGCTTCATCCAGTAAGGGGAAGAAGAAAGCTGCGAAGATCCTAAGATGGTTCCCCTTAAAGCCAAGATTGCAGCGACTATTTCTGTCACCCGATCTGGCTAGTTCTATGAAATGGCATGTTAATGGTCGTACTGATGATGGGGTAATGCGGCATCCTGCTGACTCAGATGCATGGAAAATGTTTGACAGTAAGCATTTACACTTCTCATCTGACCCTCGTAATGTCAGACTTGGATTAGCTGCGGATGGGTTCAACCCCTTCGGAATTATGAGTACTAGTCACAGTACGTGGCCTGTCATGTTGGTCCCGTACAATCTCCCACCTTGGCTGTGCATGAAACGGTCATCTTTGATTCTATCATTAGTTATTCCTGGTCCTACCTCGCCAGGGATTGCTATTGATGTGTACTTGGAACCGTTAGTAGAAGAACTAAGGGAGTTATGGGATGTTGGAGTACAAGCATACGATGCATCTTCAAAAGAAGTATTCCAATTGCGTGCAGCATTGACGTGGACCATAAATGATTTTCCTGCATACGCAGATTTGTCGGGTTGGAGTACCAAAGGTGAGTTGGCGTGTCCTGCTTGTGCCATGAAGACCGAGTCTCGATATTTGAGAAATGGTCGCAAATTCTGTTACATGGGACATCGGCGATGGTTGGATGTTGACCATGATTTCCGCAAAGATGGTATGTCATTTGATGGATCTATTGATACTCGATTGGCTCCTGAACCACCAGTCACATCTGACATTATTGTGGAAACTGAACATTTACTTGGACGTTGTCTGGGTAGGAAATGTCAACTTGCTTACAAAAAAAGGAAGAGAAGGGAGGCAGACCAGAGTGGTTGGAAGAAAAGGAGTATATTTTTTACCTTGCCTTATTGGGAGGATCACAAGTTGCGACACAATCTTGATGTGATGCATATAGAGAAGAATGTGATGGACAATATACTAAGCACACTGTTGAACTTGAAGGATAAAACGAAGGATAATTACAAGGCACGCCTTGACTTGGCGGACATGGGGATAAGGAGTGAACTCCACCTACAACGAAAAAGTGATGATCAGTATACCATACCGGCTGCATGTTTTCATATGACTTCATCGGAGATAGATGGTTTCTTGCAAGTTTTGAAGGATGTAACAGTGCCCGATGGGTATGCTTCCAATATCTCACGCCGTGTGAATATGAAAGAACGCAAGATTTCTGGTTTGAAGAGTCATGATAATCACATATTGATGCAGCAACTTTTTCCCATAGCATTACGTGGGTCTTTGCCATCTCATGTTAGTAGACCTTTGATAAAGTTAGCTTGCTTCTTTAGACAAATTTGTTCCAAAACCCTTACGGTTTCAGATATTGTGACTAGTGAGGCAGAGATTGCAGTGACATTGTGTGAATTGGAAAAGATATTTCCTCCATCCTTCTTTACAGTGATGGTACATTTGGTCATGCACTTAGCTGCTGAAGCTAAGATTGGTGGTCCAGTGCACTACCGTTGGATGTATCCCATTGAGAGGTAAGATGTGTGTAATATTATTGATCAACGTCCAGTTTCATGTGCGTGTTCGAATTACCATTGCCAATCATTAATCTTATCATTCCTTTATAGGTACCTCTCACGTCTTAAGTCTTACGTACGAAATAGAGCTGCTCCAGAAGGGTCTATTGCTGAAGGATACATAGTAGAGGAGTGCTTAACATTCTGTTCACGGTATATGGAAGGAGTGGAAACTATATTCAATCGACCCACCAGGATGATTGAGGAGTCAACGGGGGTGGTTTCGATCATGACACTAGACAATAAAGAGTGGACCCAAGCCCATCGCTACGTTTTATTCAATTCTGACAACATCAACCGCTTTCGTGAGTAAGTATTACATATACAAATATAATTGCACGTCAATCCAATGTACGTAAGGTCTATTAACCCTAATACAATTGCCTGCACAGGATGCACAAAAGATTGATAGAGGATGAACTTCGAAAAGGCCACAATCGTAACGTTTCCGATACCATTATATATAAGCATCACATGGAGAAGTTTTGTACATGGTTTGGGGGTCACGTATGTATGACATTTTCAACTTATTAAACTTGTAACACTGTCTCAACCATGATTAACTGTACTGATATGAATTATTTTATTTTGGCCAACTGATGTTAGGTGATGTCCCTCACTGATGCTGAGAAGGAAAGGGAGGGAGTTAGTGATACCCTTGTTGCATTGTCCAAATGGCCGTATATTTATGTAAAGCGGTTCAAGCATTATGTAATAAATGGCTTAAAATTTAGGAGTGTAAATGATGAGGGAAATAGGAAAACGCAGAATAGTGGAGTTAGTGTGGCTACTGATGGGGGCAATACTTACTATGGTATTTTAAGTGATATAATTGAGTTGAATTATTCTGACAAAATCAAACATGTGTTATTCAAGTGTAAATGGGTTCATGACCAACATAGGAGAGGATATAGGACTGATGAATTTGGGTTTCCTATGGTAAACTTTACATACTTCATACATGGTGGGGATAAAATGATGGATGAACCATACGTCTTGGCATCTCAAGCTACACAAGTTTTTTATGTGGAAGATAAAAGGCACAAGGATTGGTATGCTGTTGTCAAAACTAAAGCTAGGGACGTGTTTGATGCTGGTGTTGGTCCCCAACGTGAGGAGGATGATATATATAGTTTTTCTGAAAATGTTCCCTATAACTTAAGTAGTCATGAGGTTGTGAGTGACAACCTTCGTTGGGCTCGGGATGATCTAGAGGGAATGACAATTGATGCCTCCATCATTGCTGAAAGAGATCTTCATGGAGTAAACAATGAAGATGAGTTTATTGACGATGAGTCTGACAATGAAGATGACAACAAGGATGAGTATACCGAGGATGAGTAGTGTATTATGTGTTTGGATGTTACAGTTGTTAATGAGAACGTATTCATTCATGAATTAGTTGGAATGCCTCTGTGTAATATTTGTTGAATTTGTTAATTCCTCTTAATATTGTTAATTCCTTTAATTTTTACTTATGATGTATCCAATTCCTTCCCCTCTTCGCTATTGGATTTGAAATTCATTTCTTATGAACTTGGATATATGATCGTGTGGTGTTAGGGTTTCTTTTCGTTGTGGTTGTAGTGTTTGGCAAAGAGAAGCTCTTAAACTTGGATAGGGTAGTGTATATATTGTTAGATATTAAAATAAGTTATTTTACCCAAATATTGATATGGCTAGGATTGAAACCATTATTCCGAAACTAGGTTTATATCATACCATATAGATTCGAACCAACTATCATGTTAAGAAATAGGTATGGTTAGGATCGAAACTAGTATTCCAAAACTAGGCTTAGGTCATACCATAGGTTGATTTGTAAGTGAAAGTTTGGTTCACCCCATTAAGCTCATATTTAACCCTTTTAATTAGTTCATTGATTAATTTAGTTAGTGCTGGGCCTGCTGGCTTATAATCAGTGTACAAGTCGTGGTCAACTTTAATCCATCCAAACATGTGGGTTTGTGTTATTGATTTTCTGATTATGGAAAGACTAATATGTTATCATGTGATCATAACAAAAGAGATATGGCATTTACCAAGAAATTATATTTTGCTATTGGTGTCATAGCTGTTAAGCTTCAAAGTCATAGGATACTATAGAAGCAAAGGATTTTAAGCAAGCTCTTCCAATCCATGACTAATTATGTTTTTATTTTCACTTTGATACACTGTCATATCATGGCTTTAACAGCATTTTATCTGTCAAGATATTTATATTAATTTATTTTTGAGGACTCATGTTTAATGTGTATATCATTTGGTGGGGACATTGTAAAAAATAAAAATTTAAAAACATAACCTCATATTTTAAAGTAATTTTTATACAAGACTACCGTGCACTATTATGATGTATATATCATTATGTGTATATCATTTGTGGCCTACTGTTCACAATTTTGCTATAAATGGAGGATTTTTTTATTTTTTATTTTTTTCAGTTTACCAATTGAAAACCGTAATAAAGAAAAATCAACAACCAAAACCTCACCCGTTCATCAAGTAATTAGCTGTATCTAGGGACACCAGTACTCACTGCTAGCTAGGACCATATGACAAAAGCTTATATAAATGTTTTTTTTTTTTTTTTTTTGAGAAGAAAAGCTTATATAATTTTAATGTACTAATGGCATGAGGTAAGCTGATTACATCACCATGCTTAACTTGTCCTTTGATATTTATGGGCCCATTTTATTGTGTCCTTCATTAAGTCATTACCCCAATTATGTTGCATGAAACATTCCACCCTTTCTCCAAGTCTGATGGTGGATAGTACTCATCCTATAGCTGAACGAGTCCTGAATATCTTATTATTAGATATTTTTGAAAGTTGAAACCCCTATAGAAAGGGACATTCTAACCAAAGACATAAGCTGCATACATACAGATAGAAGACAGACAGACCCTACAGCAGATGATGGAACCACAGTGGGTGGAGACTAGAGAAGAAGAGAGAAACCTTTCTTTCTTCCCAAACATCATTAAAATTGAAAACCCATTTATCATATGTCAAACCACTTGATTTTTTGTACCTCAGTTGCTTATAACATGCAGTACAAGCCAACTGTCTAAACCCACCAACACAAAAAAGGTGTCATTAAAAACATAGACGTCAAAAGCAAATTAAAATTTTTCTTTTTCTTTTTCTTATTTTGAATTTACATGACTTGTAGCAGATTGTAAATATACCTAAGTCTAGCTTTTTATTGGTTCATTTATGGGGGTTTTAAAATCATCTTTAATATCTTACCTTCATGATCTTAATTACCATAGGTCCTCACCCAACTCAATTCTAACAAAAATTGCGACATTTAATATAAAGTTTTCTTCTGCCTATCTTGGTGCACACAACGTGTATATGGTTGAACTATTGTAAAGGGTGTCAGAACCCAAAAATGTTTCACTTACATGTTATGCAATTGATTGTTGTCTATAATTAACAGTTTTTTTGTTTTCTAAAGTTGTTAGACGCAGGAATGGGTAAGAAACGCCGATTGCCACTTGTAGACGTCGGCGAAGGACCCTCGAGTTCACGACAGAGAGGGGAGGAGCTGCAAGCCGCCCATACTAGTGATGCTGGGTCACAACCCACAGGTAGTTTACATATCTTGAAATGTAACGTTTGATATTTATTACTGTTGTAACTAATTTTTTGGTCGTTTGCTGCAGGAATGGAGAGGGACCATCCATTGACAATTGTGCAAGTTGGCCAAGGTTCATCACGCTCACGAGACATCATGCAGGAGGAGTTAAGGGCCGCCTATGATGCTGAGCACGCAAGATGGGAGGAAGGAGATGATGATGATGATGATGAGACACAGCCGCCTTCTGCAGGTTGTTATTCGTACAGTGTAAATTATTCTTAGGGTAACACTTTTATGTTTGCTGTTAATGACTAAAGTAACCTATATCTTTAACCTTATGTTTATATGGTTTCAATTTTTTTAGTAGTTTTGACTTGATACATACTTTAATTATTAAAGTAAAATGAAATTTACTAATTGAATGAATTAAAATTCACACAATGATCCAAAAATTTAAAATGTATAAATAAGATTAACAATTTTTTATCTCTGTTGGTTCACTAAAGTTCCTTTTTTTTTTTAATAAAAAATAATTCAAGAGGAGAAGTTAAAGATTTTGAGACATGAAGAATTTCAAACATTACTACCTCTTCGTTGCGCTCTTGTGCATTAGAAATTTCAATGATTTTTAAGATTGAGTCATCTAACTGCACTTTCAGAGAAACTATGTCAGTGCTGTAAAGTAAAACGTAGAAGTTTGATGGTAATGTGTAAAGTTCGAACCGTCCAAAATTCTACTGGTTGATGAATTGGTTATGCAATTTGAAGAAAATCATTTGCTTTTAACAGAGCATCAACAACCATGAGTTCTATTGCCTAACAAAGGATCACTGTCAAATTTAATTCATTAAGTGTTCAAAAACAGATGAAAGACATCTATGCTGGAACTACTATGTTGAAGTTCCACATTAACAAATGTAGTTTCCAGTCATGACCCAACTATTCAATTCTTGGATTATAACATTAGTATTCCAAACAACCTAAAGCATAGTTTCTGGCAGCAACCACAAACTTATATTGGCATGAGAAGAGAACCTACCTTATAGCCTTAAACACCTGCCAATACTCTCCCATCAAAATGAAGACATTTGAACCTTTCATTTTTAATTGAGGAGACTCAAAGCAAAGAAGCAGACAACTAAGATAGCTTAGCTCAGTTGTACATCTCCACAAGAAGAAGATATAGGGTCAACTATAAATATATATATATATATATATATAAAATAGAAATTCATTAATTATTACAAACAACTGTACATTTGAGGCATTAAGCTTTGTACACAGGGTGGAGTCTCCTCCAATTACATATAAAAGCCAACAAATTTAAAGCAAATGACAGAGGATTCTAATCCATACTATCATATTCCAAAAAAATAAAACAAAAACCAAAAGGTTTAGACCATTTTTTGTGATGCTATACTATTTCTTACTTATCACCAAATTTTGTAGATGCATTACTCCTAGGTTGGTGGAATGAACAAATTTTGGTAAGTGAATTCTATTATTTATTTTACCTTGCCATTTTCTGAAGTTTCCAGTGTTTTAATAATTGATTTTGTACGTATCAGTGTAAGACTTGTGCTGATTATCAAAAATTAAAGTGCAATATTTGTGCAGAGTGCACATCAGAAATCAACTGTCATACGTTTAAAAAACTATTCCATAATTATGTTCGTTATAATGTTTTTCAACAAGCTAATAAAACCTATAAGCATATGTAAATGAGTTGATGTGCTGTAGCAAATTTTAGACTTCCTAACACAATTCTTGTTTCATTAACTCCAAATACAAATACAAATCTCCCTCTTCCCTCACTAAGCTTGAGAAAACTCTTAATTTTATTTTTCATTTTATCAGAAAAAATTTCTGAAAATATATTTTAAACTACTGCTCTTACTGCATTTTAATTAACTTTTCCCTTCTGTTTCTAAGAAAAAAAAAAAAAACACACTTTTCCCTTGTAAAAATGTGCAGTTCGCACAGTATAGAAATCAGTTTTTAATTTGATGATGGATATATTTAGATCTAAACAAAAGAACAGAATTACTGTTGGGGGGACATTACCTTATGTAATGGTAAAGTCACGGGGTGGTCACAGGGGCGGCACCAAGTGAAGATTAGGGGGTTGAAAACTTTAAATAAACCATCTGAGCTGGCCAAAAAAGAAAAAGAAATAGAAAAAAAGTATAAGAGCTAAATAAAAAAAAAAAGAATTATGTATAATATTTTTAAAATATTTTGTTGACCCTTTGAAATAAAATTTTGAACTCCTGATCCCAAACTTTTTTAAATTCAACAGATAAAATGAGCTTAAATATGATTACCTAGACAATATCTTAGCATGTTTAAACATTAAATGCAAAAAGCCCAACAAAAACCAATTTGATCTAAAATATAGGGGAAAAAAATAGTAAGCCCAACATCAAAAGTAGAAAATTTGTTGACCTTAAACTTCAAGAAAATTTTCTGTATGGTTCTCTGCTTTTGAATTTCTTCTTTCCTTCTTTGTATTCTGCTTTCATGTCTTGGTATTTAGCTTATGCTTCTGCTCCGTTTATCTTTCATTTTTTTTTATGCTCTGTTGATGCTGTTTTCAAATGGGTTTTCTGGTTGGTTTGTATGAAGGGATTTTTATTGGTATCTGATGGAGTTTTCAGTGTTGGGTTTACAGTGACTATTTTTGGGTCTTCCTGAGAATTGTTAAGGGTTTGACAGTGGGGTTTTGGCTGTAGTTCCAGTGGGATTTTTCTTGGCTTATTGTAGGATATTTGTAGTGAGAGTTTTGGAGGATTTGCTGGGTTATTTTCAGTGGGGGTTGAGATTGTCGATTTTGGGGTTGATTTTATGGGTTAAAACAGGGATATTTATGGTTCTATTTGGGTTTGCAAGGGCATTGTTTTTGGGTATTTTTGGTGGTGTTCTTGGCTGGGAATTTGGGTGTTTCAGGGATTCTTGCAGGTTTTGTTTGTGAGAAGGTTTTGTTTGTGTATTTTCTGGGTTTTGATAGTTTTTGTAGCGTGTCTGGGAGTTTGGGTGTTTATCTGTGGAGAGGGTAGAGACGTGTGAAAAATATTTAGGAAACTTGATTTGCATGGGAGGCCATACTTATTTTTTAGTAAAAGATGGTGAGGTCGCGTGGGATGGGAGATCGCTTTTTCTTTGGCACTTGGCCAGCTTGCAATTTGTTGAGGGTATGGAAAATATTTGGTTGTGCATGGAACCAAATTGGCTGTGCAAACTTGGGGGTAAGGACAGAATTTGTTAAATCTTCTCCTCGATGGGTTCTACAAGAAGTGAGATTTAGGGAAATGATCCAATTAAGTACCACCACTTGACATAATTAGGGACCAAATCGATTTCAAATGTGCACTTCTTTAAGCAATTAATAAAAAGCAAAGCCTAAAATGGTGATGACCCGATTTAATAGAATTGGACTTGTTCCTTGGAAAAGTAAATGAATTTCTAAGGAACAGAAACTCCAATGAAATTGGACTCAATAAATATAGTGGCACACATTTCATGCAAAATCAAGTAATACTAAGAAGGAAAATGGTAATGAGTGTCCTTAAGGAAATTTTACTAAACTTCTTTGGAGTTTGGGTTAATATTCCTAACTCCATTTAGCACAATTACTTTTATCTCATATTCTGTTCACTGTGGATGTGTAACATCCTTGTCATCAGAGAAAAAACAAAAAGAAAAGAGGGGGTCAAGTCAGATTTTTAGTTCGCACGTCCCCCCCACCTAACACCAGTCCCCATCACTCATTTTCACCCACCTCTCTTCTTTCTATTGGCTGGCTGCCTCTATTAGGGTCTTTCATTTTCTTTCTTTTATCTTTACTTAAACACACACACACACACTCACTTCCACACTCACCCACCGGCCTCCACTCCAAAGCAATCAATCCTCACCATCATTTTTTCAACAAGATCACTGCAAAAATACTTAGGAACCCCAAAGCATCTTCATCACTTTATTTGAGGTAAAAGTTCTAATTTCTTTTGATGGGTATTATGTTTTTGTTTGAGGTTATTTTACCCAAGCTGTAATAATGATATTCATGTGATTTACGAGCTTTGGAAATGATATTCAACTTGGCTGTGCATGTACATGACACTGGCAGTAATGGTGTTACCAATATTATAGGTATTATGGTTGACTTATTTGTTATTATTAGTTTCTTTAAGTATCAAAATGTCCACATTTACAAAGATCACATATATCATGTTAGTTGAGCACTTGAGCTATATACAGTGACTTTTCTGTAATTGTGAACTTTGAAATTTCATTCTCTCTAATAATGGTTTACTATATGCAGACGATTTGGTCCAAGAAACCGCACCATCCAATGATGGGCGTGCAGAAGATGCAGTTCGGGAAACCCCAATATCCAATAATATAAATAAAAGACGTGGAATAACGCTAATGCAGCGAATATGGGCTCTCCCACCGAACAAGAAACTTGTATGTGGGTTAAATGGGAGCATGCAACCGGTTGGGGAAAGCGGGCAAACATTCAAAAGGTGGTTGGGCACCTTATGCATCTGCCGCAACTATTGCCCACTTATGCCTGCTACTTGGACGCATGTCGACCGTAAATGCAAAGAAGACGCCTGGGTAGAGATAGAGGTTGTATCAAATTAAGCTACTTTTAATTGTTATGTATAGTCGTGTATGTGCTAAATGACATTTTCAGTAGGGTGAATTATTGCACTATGCTAACTCAATTTTTGCATTTCAGAAAAAGTGGATCATTGACCCAGATATTATCAAACCAGCAAATCAAATGAACTGGGCAATGCACTTGTTAGGGGAGTTGAGAAGGAATCGAAGGAGTAAGTTAAAAAAAAAATGCTACCCAAAAGATGCGTTAATAGAAGAGGTTTATCTCAAAAAACCATCTTGGGCTGACGAGCAGGACTACCGCGCACTAGTTGACTATTGGTTTGCCGGTAAAACGAAGGTTGCGCTATTTTCTTGCTCTATTATCTTTTACTGGTACTATACATATGATGTAGAAATGTCTATACCGAGTACAGTGTTTTAACTGATTTGTTTGTTTTAATTTGTTGGCGGGAATGTGTAAAGGAATTAACGGATACGAACAAGAGAAGTCGTTCGTTTCAGACGGATATAGCGAGGACAGGGCCTATAAGTTTTGCACAAACTGCTGACAATATGGTAAGAAATGCATTATGCAACAACATTCACAGTTTTAATGCTCTACTATTTTAATTGAACTTGTGACATATTGGTGGTATCAATAAATTCTAGTTGTATTTATTTATTTATTTGTTGTTGAAAGAACATGGTCGATTCGAATTCATGAAAATTAAAATAGATGTTGTCGGCGTGAGTTTAGCATTGAGGAAGGGCTTGCATGGAGATGACAGTAATGGTGGCAATGCCCAACATTGTCGTAGGGTCCAAACTAAGCAATCCACAATTTCATTACTGTAATAATATAAACTTCTTGGTTTAGAAATAATCAATATTAAAAAATCACAAATAGAGTTTCCGTACATATTGTTTGGTTGAATTAAAATTATTATGTGTGATGAATCTGAAGAGTTTGAAGAAACTAGTTTACTGATCATATGCACAGTGTTGGGGTAAGGAAGACTTGGCTTTTTTGCATGTTTATGATTGTTAAGAGACATTTCTTGTGATATTTCCTGTTTTTGATTAGAGATTTCATTAATATTTATGTTTGCCACTTTGTTAGCAAGAGTTTGGTTTGGTATATAGCAATTGGGATGCATATAGGCAGGGGGTTGTAGCTGCGTTTAAAACGTGGCTATAGAGTAATTGTAAAAATATTTAGGGGGTTGTAGCTGCGTTTGAAACGTGGCTATAGAGTAATTGTAAAAATATTTAGGGGGTTGTAGCTGCGTTTAAAACGTGGCTATAGACAAAATTCTAAAAATAGTTAGGGGGTTATAGCCGCGTTTTAAACGTGGCTATAGGTAACAGATATAACCACATTTAAGAAACGTGGCTATAGTTGTGGCATTGTAGCCGCGTTTTAAATGTGGCGAAAATGTCTTCAAAGCTGTCAACAAGGGTGCTATGGCCACACTTTTTCAAACGTTACCTCTTATAAAATGGCTATTTTATTAAATCAAAGGGCAAGAGGGTTGGTACCAAAAACCGCTTGATACACAGCATTCACATGAAGAAAATAACTCGTCTTTTTGAACGTAATAAACTACATGTTTACGGAATTTGTTTTATGGTTATATTGCATGTTATGTTCCAAATTCCATTTGCTATGTTTGGTTGTCGATTCTCGCTTCATATCACCAACATAAATTTTCACTATTGTAATGAGACTGTTGAATATGATGTAGGCAAAAGAAAGCGGCCAAGCAGTGGAGCGTGCAGATGTTTTCATAAAAGCATACTGCACGAAAGATGGGACTCCTATTAGTAATGAAGTGCGAGAGAAGATTGTAAGCCTATATCATAACCTATTTATTTTCTAATTTGTGCGTGAAATGTTTATAGCAAATAATATGTTATTTGGTTCTTATATGAAAACAGGAGAAAATGAAAGCAATTTTAGCCAACGGGGGCAAACTAGTAGGAGACCATCGCGATGGAATTCTCTGGGCAAAAGATGATGCGTTCGCTCAAGTGATGGGCAAAGAACATTCTGGACGTGTCCGTGGGGTCGGTTTTGGACCAACCCCATCAGGAAGAAGTGGGTCCAACCTTCCATGTGTGCCTGGGCCGTCGTCCACTGAAACAGCCCAACGAATGACTGCATTGGAAAATTCGATGAGGGACCAACTTGCTGACTCAGAGCAAAGGCATCAGCAGCAACTGGCCGAAGCACTGGCCGAAGCAAAGCGGGAGTCAGATGCACGGCATAAGCAGCAACTAGCCGAAGCACTGGCCGAAGCAAAGCGGGAGTCAGATGCACGGCATGAGCAGCAACTGGCCGAAGCAATGCGCGAATCAGAAAGACGGCATCAGCAGCAGCTGGACGAAACAAAGCGGGAAATGGGTGAGGCAAAGCGGAGAATGGATGAAATGGTAGCCTTCTTACAAAAGAATGTCATCTCAAGTTTACACGGTTATTCAGGTAATACAAACTTTGCGTTTAATGGCCATAAAACTTGCGTGTTTATTGCAATATTATGTGCTACTAATATTGCGTATATAATATTTTCAGGTAATAGCGCTACATCATAGTGAGGACTCTTCGTGGACTCTTGTAATGTATAATTGTTTGGATATTCGGAATATTGTAACTTCGTGGATATTGAAAATATTGTAAACATGATTGTAATATTGTGTCAAATATTGTAACTTCGTGGACTCTTCATGTATAGTTGTTTGGAATATTGAAAATTAATGCTTGAGAAATTTCTTATTAGAGAAAATTAATGCTTGGAAGTCTGGGTTTGACAGGTATAGAGATATTTTGTATGTTTGACAGGTTTGTAAAAATCTGCCCAGAAAAAGGAAATAAGAAGGGAAAAAAAAAAAAAATACTATAGCCACGTTTTTAAACGTTAAAAACATGGCTATAGACCAATTCATAATAAGAATTTGGGGGGCTGAAGCCGCACTTACAACGCGGCCTAAGGTTTTAATTTTGGGCCGCGTTTTAAACGCAGCCCAAGGTTGAAACTTAGGCCACGCTTAAAACGCAGCCCAAGGTTGAACCTTAGGCCGCGTTTAAAAAGTGCGGCCTAAGACCTGAACCTTAGGCCACGGTTAAAACGCGGCTTAAACGAGTGTCACAGGCCATCACAATGGGAGCTTAGGCCGCACTTTTTAAACGCGGCCTAAGGATCAACCTTAGGCTGCGTTTTAAACGTGGCCTAAGGTAAACGCTTAGGCCGCGTTTAAAACGCGGCCTATGGTAAAGGCTTAGGCCGCGTTTAAAACGCGGCCTATGGTAAAGGCTTAGGCCGCGTTTAAAACGCGGCCTAAGCCCGTACCCTTAGGCCGCGTTTTAAACGAGGCTATAGGACTAGGGCTTGGGCCGCGGTTAAAAAGTGCGGCCATAGGACCATCAGTCCTATAGTCACGGGTTTTAGGCCACATTATAAACCGTGGCCTAAAAAAACGTGGCTATAGGCTATAGCCACGTTTTTTTGCGATATAGCCGCGTTTTAAAAACGCGGCCAGAGGACCTTTTTTTTGTAGTGTGCGGAAGATGTATTTGTGGTAAGCTAAGTGAAAGCGGGGTTAATGACAATACATTTCAAGTTTTCAACCCGTTAAGGATAAAATTATGAAATTTTATGCATAAACTAACCCTTTTAAAGGTTCATCAAAATTTTTTTTTTTTTAAAAAAAAACCTTTTAAATATAGTTATTTTGTATGCAAGTTACCTCAAGAAATGAGCTTTTAAATTTGGTATGTACTCGTGCATATTTTCATAACTGTAGAACTTTGTCATCTCCCAAAATTTAGTCAATGAGCAATAATTTGAAATAATGTCCCCCCCTCCCCCCTATAGAAAAAATGATAGAGGTCAAAGTTGTGGGTTCAAGACCCACACTCACCTATAGGGCTATCCATGGGTCGGTTTGGGTTGGGTTTGTGCTCAACTTGGAACTGATCTAACCACTTTGAGTCTTTAAGATTTGGACTCATTGTTGAGGATTCGATTCTAGCTAATTTGTTCTCTATTAGAGTTGGGGAAGAGGAATTGACTGAAATTTGGCTGAAACTGGTTGAAATCCGCCAAATTTGGAAAAAGATGGCTAGATTTAGCGAGATCTTGCAGAATTTCTTCAAGATCTGGGCAGATCTCAACAGGTCTAACCTCAAATGACTAGAGAATTGCTTGTACCAGTAGAAAACAACGAGATTTTCGTGTGTAGATCGGCTGGGTTGGTTAGAATTAGGTTTTCATGAGAAGACCTGCCAACTAGCCTGTTGGTTTTGGTTGTTGGAGGTAGAGACCTGCCGCCCATTGTCACCGGCGTCGAGTCGGCCCAAATGGTTGTGTTGGGTGGGTTAGGTTTTGGTGGATAGCCCTACTCACCTACATTTTTACAACTAAAAAACCTATAGGCCATGTTTAGTTGTAGAGAAATCTTGAGAATTACAGATGTTTGATCGTTTGAACTTTAAATTCACAAATTTTGAAATTTATGTTGTTGAGATATATTTTGAATTTCAATTTATATCATATTTTAGGTAATAACTAGTATTATGTCCACGCGATGCATGACTTAATAGAAAAGTATATGTATATTAAAGAATTTATTTCAATTATATAATTAAATTATTTATGTAAAAAAATTAAATTAAAAATTTTGAACTTATAAAAGAGATATCAACTCTTTGATAGTAACACTACACATAACTAAAGACAAACTTAATACATTGGGATGGTGATTATATGACAATAAAAATGAGTATTTTTAGAAAGACAAAAAGTTAGAATGAGATAACTAATCATAAAATGAGTACATGACAATTTTGGATAAAGAAAAAATTATTTAAAAAAAAAATTGGAAGATGAGTTAATAGAGAGAGACTTACATGAGAATTGAAATGCTGTCCTTAAGAGTGAAAATTATTTATAATCAAGTAAAGAGTTAAAAAAAATGGAAAAAATTGGCTTTTACCCCTTTCAAAAAAACAATCCAGCATTTTGCCCTCTTTCCCAAATTAATTAAGGAAATGCCCCTCTTTTGAAACTCGATTTTCTCAAAATCGAGTTAAGCCCTATAGTGATGTTTTTAAGGATCCTATAGTGACGTTTTAAGGACCTATAGTGGCGTTTTGTAATCCGATTTCCATGAAGTCGAGTTATAGGTAAAAAAAAGAAAAAAAATTGCATGTAACTCGACTTCATGGAGATCAGATTACAAAACGCCACTATAGGTCCTTAAAACGTCACTATAGGCTCCTTAAAACGCCACTATAGGGCTCAATTTTTTTTTTTTTTTTTAATAACTCAATTTTCAAGAGGGGCATTTTCCTAATTAGTTTGGAAAAGGGGGCAAAATGCTAGATTTTTTTTTGAAAGGGCCATTTGCCCATCTTCTCCTTAAAAAAATAATTGTCTTTTAATCTTGACCTTTTTTTAAAAAAAGGTAAAAGGTGTAGATAAGCATCCGAATTTATTGGCCATATAAAATTAATAAACATAAAAAAAAAAATGTAATCAATTACCTTAAAAAGAGTTTTATGCTCTTTTCTTATATTTGATCAACAGGTATGGACCTTGAACAATTTATAAATACGTAGAAATAATGTATTTTACCAATGGACTGTTATTGGGTACTTCGGGAGAATACTCCCTCTCTCACATAGAAGTGGGTCTCACTCACCATGAGGCCTACCTCTATGCGAGAGGGAGGAAGTATATTCTCAGAGTACCCAATAAATTTCTTTTACCAACTACATTAAATACCAAAAGAGGTGCATGATTGCCTATCCATCCGCACTAAATTTCATAAATTTATACATTCATGAATAACAATAATTCATACAATAATCATAATTTGTACGGGTAAAGGTCAATAATCTTACAAAGATTGAAAAAAGACCATTTACAAAGATTTCATAAACAATACAATTATGTTCGAGGAAAAAGAACATGAATCATAAAAAATAGCCAATTTGATTTCTATTATTTTCTCAACAATTAAAGGGAAATTTCAAATGAAATCTAATAAGACATACAAACCTAGAAAATAGATTATTGAAGGTATAATGAAAGACAAAACTAAAACCAATGCAGAGTGTCAAAAATATACTTAATCAACACCATGTGAGAACTTAATTACTAGCATCCAAAATGAACAAAAAACCAAGATAAATGATCCTTTTAAAATAATATCCTCTAATAATCCCCACTAATTTGCTGCAGAAGGTTGTTTTACACTAGAAGAGCAATTCAGTCACTTGTTGAACCATCCAGTACACTTGATGGTGGACTATGCAAAGGAGAAACAGGTCTCATAAAAAAAATAGGGAGAGCATCATAGAATAATGCCACAATAACCTATAAAAGATTATGACCTCTGTAGCCTTAATTAGTTCCTTTCCCTCGTTTTCAATTTTCAAGATTAACAAAGGTAGAGATTTTTTAAAGAATAGAGAGGATTTCTCGATCAAATATATGTGTATTTCAAATATTGTAATGAACATCAGAAAATAAGACGTTACATTGAAAAAATATTCAAAATGGAAGGGTTTTAGAATGACCCTTGTTGAGGTCTAAAAAGGGTCATAGTGAAATAAGCCCAAAAAAGAAGAACAAGTCAAGCCCAAAAGGAAAAATTCAGGCTAAGCCCAAAGTAATAGATACAGGAGACCCATGAGGGAATAAAAGAAAGGCCCAGAGGATCTTGAAGCCTAGAAAAAAAGAAGCATCCGAAAAAAAAAAAGACCACGGCAAAGTATAAGAAGCAATGATCCTCAGGAACTATCAATAAGCACGGATCCCTTCAGGCACAAAGAAAAAGGAAGACTGGGACAGATCGATAGAAAGAAGACAGAAGAAGAAAACAAGAAATAAAAACGCGAGCGACCTCTCATGGCACAGACAGAAAAGGCCTCGGGGAACCAGGACAAGGAAGAAGAATGATAACAAACGACTTTCAAAAATGGCAGAACAGGATTCCGTCCAAATAGGAAAGAAAAGGAAAAAGTGGAAGACGCCAGAAATGGGGATGCCGAGAAGGACATACCTTAGCACGTCCCGAAGAAGATGGCCAACCAGAAGCTTTCAAAAGGATCAGAACTGAGAGAAGGAAAGAATGAGAAAAAACGGAAAAGGGACTTACCGAGACGATGGAGACAGGACATGCTCTGTTTGCAAAAGAGCAAAACAGGGGAACCAACGGTTCCCCGGGAAGCCCAGAAAACTCCATTATAAAAGGAGGGGATGGGTTGTAAAGAAAGCGGCGGAAAAAAAAGAAAGAAACACAAGAAAGAAGA
This sequence comes from Quercus lobata, assembly GCF_001633185.2. Taxonomy (NCBI): domain Eukaryota; kingdom Viridiplantae; phylum Streptophyta; class Magnoliopsida; order Fagales; family Fagaceae; genus Quercus; species Quercus lobata. The sequence goes on along the minus strand of NC_044915.1, from coordinate 667,866 downwards.
AATTCTCTAGGAAAAAACTATCAGAAAAATCTGTGTAGAAAGGAAAATACTAAGGGAAAAACAAAGATTGCTTCCCGGTATCCTGTAAAAGCCACTATTGCACATACTCGGATTCAACGAGAATCAAACTTTGCAAGTTTTGAAGGCTGAAATAGCCATTCAAGACTGCAATTTTTGAGCTTGATTGAACCTTGTATCACGTCCTAGTGAGCTTTCTGTAATCAAACAGATAATGTATTAAGGAAACATTGCTTCATATTTCCCAGGATCCCCACAACACTAATTTTATTGCTTTGCTAATCCTGTTTCTTTCCTTCTGAATTTACCTTGTTAATTTTTTGCACTCTTCAATATCCTTGTTTGTCATTTTCTTTATATTGTCAGGAGTATTCTCTGCATCCACTTGATTCTTAAACAGCTCGTTAGCTGCGATGAGTCAAGGCCCGGTCCACCAAATCCTCCTTTTTCATTTAGGCCCAGGATCCTTGGGCCTGAGTGTCACGAAAAAGGCACTCTCACATTTTGGCGACTCTGCTGGGGACTGGGCAAAGAAGAAGGAAAAAGCAATCCCTTCACAGAGAATGCCTCCAAGACAAAGAAACAGCAAAGGAACTAATGTGCCACCTACGGCCTCTGAGCCCGTAGGAGAAAACGAGGTAGCTTCCAGGCAAGGAGGTGGGATACCCTTGGTAGAACAGGAGGTTGTGTCAGAACAAAGACACGCAAGGCAGGAACCAGACCTCATGGCTAGGATGACAGCAATGTTAAAGGATCTGGAGCAAGAAGTTCGTCTTCTCAAAGAGGGCAGGACACAGAAAATCAGAGACAATGTTCCCCCTACTGGCCACCAAGATGGGACGCAGCCAGAAGGAGGGTCAGCAGTGGGAGGAAGAGCCAACCCTCAGTACTTGACACTGGCAGATGTCAATGCCTTCCTGGAGTAAGAAAGGGAAAAACTCTCAGGGATCCCCAAGCAATTCTCTCGGGATCCCCCGTTCCCTCCAGAACTTCCTGGCAAACCATACCCTAAGGGGTACGAACCCCCAAAGTTCCATCCTTTCGATGGGAGGAACGGAAGTGCCATGGAACATGTGAGTAGGTTTGTCCACATTATGGGCCCCTATGCAGGAGACAGAGAATTATGTTTGAGGGAATTCGCCAAATCCTTAGTGGATAGGGCATACACTTGGTACACCACGCTGAGACCCGGGTCCATCAAAACCTGGGATGAGATGATGGAAAAATTCTACGCCAAATATTACCCTGGTGAAGACAAAATCACTTTTCAGAATCTGCAAATGGCGAGGCAGAGACCTGGAGAAGATCCTGTTCAATTTATTAAAAGATTTGAAGATGTGTCCCTAGACTGCTATGGGGACCATGAAGAAAAAGAGCTCATGGAAACCTGTATAACCAACATGCTTTTTGATTATAGGCTCAACCTTGAAAATCTATGTATCACGCAGTTTGCTGACCTGTTACAGAGAACCAGAAGGACGGCACAAACCATGAGGTCAAAAAGGCTGCCCGCATCCCAAGCTATGACAACATCAGTAGGAGAGAAAAGGAAGAGACTAGATGGGAAGGAGTACGAGGAACCACCAGTGATCCCATGTACAGCTGAGGAGTTAAGCCATGTCCTAGACAAATGGATTGGAGATGGGGTTGTTAGGCCATTCACTGTGTCCAGGCCACCAACTGAAGAAGAAAGGAAGAACCCTTTATTTTGCAGAATCCATAACTATGTCAAGCACTCCACCAAGGATTGCTGGACCCTTCGCAGACTCTTCCACAAAAAGTTGAGAGAAGGAACCCTGGAGCTCACTCAGAAGGAGCCAGAAGTGCAGAGGAACCCCTTGCCTAACCACAAAGGAAAAGGGGTGGTAGCAGTAGTGATACATGGGAACCCGGCAGAAGCAGGAGAATCTGAAGGATCCTTCCACCCGAGCACAGTCAGGACCCTCCAGAAGAATCCTAAGTTCAGGTCACTATTTAATCAATTAGGATTCGGACCAGAAGCAAGAAGAGTGGCCACAGAGTCTCTCATGAGCATAGCAGCAGATTCAGGGATGAAATGCTTTACAGCTGAGTCACATGCTAGTCGAGCTTTCCTGAAGACAACCAATGCAATAACCTTCACTGATGAAGACATGGAGATTGAGCATCCAGACCACCGTAGACCCCTTTATCTAATGGCCACCATAAACGGCGTTCAAGTCAGAAGAGCACTGGTGGATACGGGGGCATCACTCAATCTCATAGCCTTGAGTACCCTAGAAGCTGTTGGCTTAGTTGACAGAAGGATCCTGGGGGCTCCCATGGAAATAACAGGATTTGGAGGATCGGTAGAATCAACAGAAGGATACGTACAGCTAGCCTTAAGGGTGGGGCCAATAGTGGCTCTGACAAGGTTTCATGTGATTAATGCAGAAGTTTCTTATCACGTGTTGCTGGGACGCCCGTGGCTTCATAAACATCGTCTTATTCCATCCACGTTCCATCAATGCATTAAAGGGAGACTGAATGGGAGGCCTATAAGGATCCCTGCCAACCATAATCCTTTCAGCCAGGGAGAAGTGAACTTTGCAGAAACGATGTTTTATGATGAGTTGGAGCCAGATGATGAGAACCCCGCCCCGGGGACCCTCGGGGCACCTATCCTAGAAGAAGAAGAAGGAGGGAGGGGCACCCGTGACCTGAGGAACCTTCTAGAAAGAAAAAGACAAAAGAGGGAGCCCAGCTCTTTAGGATCCCGAGAATGTGTGGTGGTGCGGGAACCTGGGGGAAGACTAATCTATCGTTTGTAAAGGTGCGCAGGACTCGAATGCATTGTGCAGGAATGTCCCGGACCACCAAGCTGCATGATGGCCCAAGAAAAAATCCCAGAAGAACCAGTTAAGGAGGCCCAGATTCAGCTTGAGGAAGAATTAAAGGAAATAGATTTGGGGACAGAACCAGGATCCCGAAAACCTGTCTTCATTAGCAGTCAATTGGTGGCTCAAGAAAGAGAACAACTGGTAACCTTGCTTCAAAAATACAGAAATGTGTTTGCATGGACCTATGATGAGATGCCTGGTCTAGACCCAGGGTTGGTAGTCTATTCTCTTAATGTGGACCCAGGGATGAGGCCAGTAGTCCAACCAGCTAGAGTCTTCCACACTGAGGTAGAAGCTCAAATAGTTCAAGAGGTCAAGAAATTGCTAACAGCTGGTTTTATCAAACCCATCCAACACCCAAAATGGCTTTCCAATATTGTACCTGTGAAGAAGAAAAATGGTCAGATCCGTTGTTGTGTAGACTTTCGCAACTTGAATAAGGCATGTCCTAAAGATGAGTTTCCCTTGCCCAATATCGACCTCCTTGTAGATTCAGCTGCAGGAAACTCAATGTTCTCATTTATGGATGGGTACAGTGGATACAACCAAATCCGCATGGCAGCCAAAGATGCAGAGAAGACGGTATTCAGAACTCCAATTGGGAACTTTTACTACACTGTAATGCCCTTTGGCCTCAAAAATGCGGGGGCTACGTATCAGCGGACCATGACAGCCATTTTCCATGACATGATGCATGAGGAGATGGAAGATTATGTAGATGATATTGTGGTCAAGTCAAAAACCAGAACAGGACATTTCCAAGTACTTGAGCAAGTCTTTGAAAGATGCAGGAAGTACAAGTTACGTATGAACCCCATAAAGTGCGCCTTTGGAATGTCTGCTGGAAAGTTCCTTGGGTTCCTGGTACATCACAAAGGCATAAGCGTGGATCCAGCCAAGGCCACAGCTATCGCCACGATGAGAAGACCAACTACTGTTAGGGAATTCAAGAGCTTCCTGGGAAGGGTCTCCTATATTAGGAGATTTGTGCCTGGTTTAGCCTCAGCTACAGCAAGCCTATCCAAACTATTGAAAAAGGGGAATGAATTTACTTAGGGGACAGAGCAGCAGGAAGTTTTTCAAAGAATTCAGGGCATCATGAATCATCTGCCCACCCTCCAGGCACCAGTACGTGGGCGACCTCTGTTGCTATACTTAGCATCAAACTCTCAGGCAATAGGAGCTTTGCTGGCACAAGAAGACGACCAAGGAAATGAGCAGCCCGTATATTATGTAAGCAGAACACTCAAGGATACCGAGACCAGGTACTCCATAATAGAGAAAGCCTGCCTAGTGATCATTTATGCATCCCAAAGGTTGAAGAGGTACTTCTCAACTCACCAAATCCTCTTGGTAACCAAGTCCTACCCCATAAAAGCACTCCTGCACCAGCCCCTTCTCACAGGAAGGATAGCACAATGGCTAGTGTTGCTCTCACAATATGATATAGGTATAAGAACTCCCAAGGCTGTCAAGAGCTAGGCCATAGCAGATTTGCTAGCTCAATTCCTAGGAAAGGAGGAAGGCCCGCTAAGCGAAGAAATCCCTGGTGAGGTAGCAGTGATGGAGATCCCAGGAAAGAAATGGACCATGAGGTTTGACAGGTCGGCTACAGCAACTTCAAATGGGGTAGGAATTGTACTAAGCTGTGAAAATGGGGATATCATGCCCCTGTCTTTCAAGCTTGGTTTCTCATGCTCTAATAATGCAGCTGAATATGAGGCATACTTAACTGGGTTGACTATAACACTCAGTATAGGAGTGAAACATATGAGAGTATTGGGAGATTCCAATCTTGTAGTCTCCCAAGTGAAAGGTGACTTTGCATTACGAGAGCAAAGCTTAGCAGCCTACAGGACTTGGGCACAAAGCTTGGAGATGAAATTTCAAACCTTCAGCATAGAGTACACTCAAAGAAGTGAAAACAGGTTTGCTGATGCGCTCGCCATCCTGGGATCCCAAATACCATTTAATGGGAGGGATACGCTGATAAAAATAGGAAGGCAGGAACATTCTATTGTAAGGATCCTCCAAGGGATGTACCCCGGAGAGTCCAAACAGTGGGACTGGAGGGATGAAGTCAAAGAAAAGATGAAAGAAGTAGGCCCTAGAGGGAACATCAAAGAACTAATGGATTACACTCAGATAGAAGGAGAATTGTATAGAAGGCTGCCAGGAGGAATACTATCCAAATGTATCACCGAGAAGGAAGGAAAGTCGAAACTAGAAGAATTACACGCCCAAGCATGTGGAGTTACAGAAAAGGTCAGCCTATACAGAAGGATGCAACGCATGGGGTATTATTGGCCAGATATGGACAAGGAAGCACCAATCATACAGGGGAAATGCCAGGAATGTCATTTGGCAATTGATAAAGAAGAAAGCTATGCGGTGTTTATTGCAGAAGATTGGCAGGTTCCTTTCATAGGATACCTGGCTCAGGGGATCCTGCCAACTGACAGGAAACTGGCCCACAAGCTCAAAAAGCTAGCATGCAGGTATTTCCTGCAGAATGACATTTTATTCAAAAAGGGATACCATGGGGATCCCCTTAGGTGCCTGAGACCAAAGGAAGCTAGAGAAGTAGTCAGAGAGGTACACTCTGGAGATTGTGGAAGTCACCCAGGGAAGAGAAGACTGTACAAGCAGTTACTATTGTTGGGATATTACTGGCCAACGATGAAAAGAGACTCTGAGGAGCTGGTCAAAACATGTCATGCTTGCCAAGTCCTGGGAGATGCAATTCACACTCATCCAAATGTTCTACAGGATATGACGACGCCATGGCCTTTTCATACTTGGGGGCTTGATCTCATAGGGCCTATAAACCCTCCATCCAATGGTTATATATGGATCCTGGCAGCCACGGAGTACTTTACAAAATGGGTAGAGGCCATCCCTTTGAAAAAAGCTACTGGAGCGGCTGTAGCAAATTTCATTCGAGACCACATCATTACAAGGTTCGGGATTCCCAAAAGATTGATCAGTGACAATAGAACCCCATTCATAAACAAAGATATGAAGGGATTAACTGAAGCATACCACATCAAGCATGGAAGATCTACCCCATACTACCCACAAGGAAACGGCCAAGCTGAAACTACTAATAGGGTAATGTTGAAAATCCTTAAGAAAATGAAGCATGGGTATGGAGGGAAATGGAGTGACCATCTGGCAGATGTGCTTTGGGCATGTAGAAGCTCTGTAAAGACAGCCACAGGATTCTCCCCATTCTCCCTAGTCTATGGAACAGAAGCCATCAGCCCTGTGGAGTTAGTCATTCCTACACCAAGGGTAGTTCTGGAGGAAAATCAATGAGAAAGTGAGGACGCAAGCAATGAAAAGAGGCTAGCAGATCTGGAAGAAGTAGAAGAAGAAAGAAAGCTGGCCAAGAAAAGGAGCCAGAGATACCAGCAAAGAATGACCAGAGCATATGCACAAGCAGTACGCCCAAGAGTGTTCACTAAAGGGCAATTAGTACTAAGGATGGCGGAGCACGTAAGGAGGAACCTGCCAGGGCCTTCCAAGTTCACCCCAAAATGGGAAGGACCCTACATCATCAATGCAACTCATGAGAGTGGGTATTATTACCTTGCCAAAGAAGATGGGCCAGTCCTGACAGAACCCATAAACAGGAAATGGCTGAAGCAATACTATGTATAAGGACAAGGGGATCCCGGTACCTCAGGGTCCTTTTACCAGCTTCACTATCTGCTTAGTTCTTTTTTATTTTTCAGCCTTTATCATGAATTCTGGTCTAAAATGATTTTGTTCAGGAACATGTGATAGATTGACACCTTGTGGTCAATACTGCACCAAATGATTTTTTCTTTGTTCCTTAAAAATGACCATGTTTTAATGAAGTTCCTGTTTCTTCAACATTTAAGTCTTTCTTTAAATACTGCAAAGACCAAATTTGGATAGATTTAAGGAAGGATACCTGAGTAAAAAAAGAAGAGAGTATGTAATACCCTTTTACATATGGCCCAGGATCCACCTTACAAATAATTTCAGATATCCCACAAACAGTTTCAAGTGCATAGGTCTAGGATCACAGAATAAAAGTAAAGTATCTAGGATACCTAGCCTAGCACTTGGCAAAAAGGGAACCTGTCAAAGTTCATGAACTGGGACCGTATCTCAAAAAAAAAAATATACATAGGAAAGGATACTAGTGTACCCAGTTCAGTGCTTGCATAATAGATTACCGGGTACCTGGACCAGAACTTACAGTGAAGCATGTGGAAACCATGGTCCAGGACTCAGGAAAGAAAAGAGTCATAGGAAAGAAAAAACAATATATCAAAGAAAAAAAGGCAGATTCACATACTAAGAAATGAAAAGCAGTTTTGAAACACAAAAAAAAAAAAAAGAGAAAGCAAAGAGTAGAGCAATGTTCAAAAAAAAACTTATACAACCTCAAATTGTTTATGTAAATCTAAAATAAGCTAAGGAATGAGGCCGGCCAACAGGGAGGCATTCGGAGAAATAACAGGCACAGTCAAAGTAGAAAGGATCCTCTGCCGCTTGACCTTCAAGTCTTGTAAAACCTTGTGAGCACGAGCCAAAGCTTCCTCGGCAGCAGCTATCTCAGTGTCTATACTCTTGAATGATTACCTCTGAAACAGCATATGAGCCAGCAGACGCAAGTGATCCAGCAGAAAAGACAAATTGAACTTGGCCTCCAGAAGGTCTTGTACCACCCCTCTCCACTCCAGAAGCTTTTCTTCAGACAAAGAATCTACAGAGGAATTCCTTAGGGAAATCAGCACAGCACACAGCAACTCCATCAAAATATTGCCTAAAAAAACGCCTCCCCTGAAGCCACTGGTGAAATCCCCGTGACTCTTGAGCAGACTCTCTAGCAGAGGCAGGCCTTCCACAAGAACAGAGAAGCGTAGGAAGCTGCCATAAGAAGACCCAAAAACATGGAAGTGGCTAGCAGGAAGACTGTTGAATTTCAAGAGATCAAAGCGAGCCAGGAAGGAGGAAAGCCTTGAATCAAGATCTGAGGTAGCCATTTTCGAGGCATCCCTCATCACTGTGTCACCACTTGCAGAGACAGGAGGACTTGCAGCCTTTCGCTCTGGATGAAGGTCAGCAACTTGAACAGGTCTCACAATTCCTTCAGGGATAACAAGCTCAGAACCTGCAAAGCCTGTATCAATATTCAAAAAAAGAAGAAAAGAAAAGGAAGAACAGATTTATTCTTAAAAAAAAAAAAAAAAGGGGGAAAAAGAAGGACAAACCAGTTCCGGCTTCTTGGGCCAGAACCTCTTCTTCCTGATCCCCTGACTTCCCCGAGGATTCTGGGAAAGAACATAAGGCAAGTTGAAGAAAAGGGGAAAGACCAACGGCAAAATGGCTAAAGGAAGGAATAGATGCAGGGGGCTTCGCCATGAAAGAAAAGGAAAGAGAAGGGCGAAAAAAAAGAAAAAGAAAAGGAAACACAATGGGAGCAGCTTGCACTCACCTTCTGAGCTTTCTGATTCTAAAGAAGAAGCAACACTGGGAGCGGATTTCTCACTGATTTGACCTAAAAGGAGAAAGAAAAGGAGGAACTCAAAAAAACTGGAAAAGAAAATAAAGATATAACGCTATTTCAAGGAAACAAGGCTTACCTGTTTGTTTGGATAAAGGAGTGTCTCCTAAAGCGCCTTTATCTGACAAGGATTGAGGAAACACAGTCCTGATAGGACTAGGAGTACGTTCAAGATGGGGACTTTGAGATGAAGGGATCCTAGAGGCTTTGGGATCCTGAGAATCCTGGGAATCTTGCATCGGTTGCCCGGTTTCCTCAGTTGGACCACCAGTAGGGGACTCCTCCCCCACAGCAGGAAAAACAACAGAAAGAGCTGTGATAATTTCCTCCCCCAGAGCCTTGCCAGTCATAGGAGGGGATACCTCCACCTAAAGGAAGAAGAAGAGGAAAAGGCAGCGCCAAGTAAAAAAAAAAACAACAACGGGAAATGCTAACAACACAATGTCAGAACAAAAGGGAGAGAACAAAAAAAAAGGGGGGGCACACACATACCACGTCGTCACCAGAAGATTGGCTTTTACCCTTCTTGTGATCAGACTTGCGCTTGGACTGCAAAGGAAATTACCACTCATCAGCAAAATAGAAATAAGTGCAACAAGGTGAATAGGTAAAAAAAAAAAAAAAGAGAAGAAGGAAAGAAGTCTTGCCCTTCTCTCTCTCTCTACAGATTCTCTGGAAGTCTTTTACTTACTACGAGTACGTCTAGAGAGTCCTAAAGGAGGCTGGGATACCAAACCAGTAGATCCTAAAGAACCATGGACTGAAGCAGTCACAGGAACCTAGGAAAAAGAAGACTCTACCTTGGTCTTCTTCCGGGTCCTTGAAACCAAAGGTTCCCTGACATCCTTGCCTTCCTGAGATGCCAAGTGTGCTTGAGATTTCCCAGTTTTTCTTTTTTTCGTCTCAGAACCTATCTCCACACCCCTTGTACTTTCACCAACATCAACAGCTTTCATTTTCTTCGGCTTGACATCCTTACCTTTACTCGGAGCAGTGGCAGCACTTATTGTCTCCATTGCACCTTTCTTGATGGGCACTCCAGAGGAAGCGCCAATGATGAGACTATCACCCAGCCAAGTCTCAGGAAAGTCCTGTCCATAAGCCACCCAACCTCCCCTGGAGGCATGCCACTCTGCGAACCCAGTCTTGCTGCTTGCAGCAGCAGAAACAATCCCAGCAGTAGGAAGGGATAAACGTCTATTAGATGTCGGAGCAGAAAAAATGCTAGGATTCGGGGCTTCCCGAACTGTACCAGAGCCAACATAGTCAACAAAAGACTTTTGTACTCTTCTCCAATAACCGGTATAGCCACTAGAAGCAAAGACTCCTCTCTGGGAGTTAGGCACTGCAAATTGGGGGCTCCTCCGTGACCAATAAGAAAAGGCCTGCAGCCTTAGGAAAGGATCCAAGGAAGGAAGGGATGGCACCACATCCTTAAAGACTGGAGGAATGTCCTGGTCAAAACCAAATTGTCGGAGCACCCAGTGTGCTGAATAATGAGTATATTTTGGGCCACTTGAAGAAGGCACAGGAAGCCAGGAGGGGCTAATGCAGGCAAGATAAGCCAGACTGCCCTCATCACCACGGCGCAAGTCAAAGGTATTACCTGTAGAAGATAAAAAATAAGACAACACAGAATCACACGCAAAGCCAGGACCAAACTCACGAGGGGATCTCCAATGTAAGCTCCCTGCTTGGTCAAATAACTCCACAAGATTGAGGTCACCACCTTTCAAGCTAATCCAACGAAAAATAATGGGAAAGGCATCGGTAGAATTGCCACAAAGACCCTTCACTATGTCGGGGGATCCTTGGAACTTGTCCTTCACAAATTTCAAATTCCTGCACTTGGCCAAAGTAGCTGCAGAACGGTCCCACATGAAAATCTGAAGAATAGCACAGTGAAGAGATGAAGTGATCACATAACAAGAATCACCCTCAGTCTCATCTCCATGAAGCTGGTCCAATTGAGAGTAAACATGACCTAAAAACAGAAGGGCCAAAGGATACTGGGTACCTCGATCCAACTTGATTGCCAACGGAAAAAACGAAGACTTAACTCCGTACCCAGGGAATTTACTAAACAAAAACTTACTAAGCCAAAAAGCCAGAAAACCGGCCCACCTCACTTCCTTATCCTTCTCACGAGAAAGGGTCATCACCCATCTCCCCATCCTAGCCGGCTTACCACCAGAAGAGGCAGCGCGACCACCAAAATGACCAAAAAATTTATCTTCTACCACGAGATCCTCATCAGAAAGGTTAATATCAAAGGGGCTCTCTTCACCAAACACCGGGAGAAGGAAGTTATTAACCACATCTTCCAAGGTGATCGTCAATTCACCAGCAGAAAAGAAAAAAGTATGAAGGGAAGGGCACCAACGACGTACCAGATGCCTGAGCCCTTTGGCGTCTCTGAAGCCCTCAAGGTTTCTAGAAATAGCCACTGCCTTTAGGATACCGGCGCACTCCAAGCGACCCACAAACTCAGCATCAGACAGTTCCTTGTCTACCCATATAGGCCAGCCCTGAATCTTTCCCGGAACAAAATCAAAGAAAATAGGAACCGCCTCTCGGATTCCTTGTCTAATCTGGAGATCGAAAATCTCTCTAGGATCAGGAACCTGGGCGGAACCAGCGAAACCCGCTTGGCCAGAAAACATCCAAACATGAGGGGATGGAAGAGCCTCACCATGAGATATATGAGGGAAAAATAAACTAAGAGAATACCAAGGATCCCGTAAAGGGAAGGCCGGACGTTCAGTAACCTCGTGAGAATCACTCGGAGCAGAATCAGAAGAACCTTCACCCTCAGAAGGACTGGGAGTACGCTTTCTCCTCTTTCGAGAAGAAGAAGAAGCCATCGGAACAACACGTACTATGAGAAGAAAAGAGATTGAAAGTGCGAAAGGGAGGAAGACCAGAGTAACAGAGAAGAAGAGAAAAAGAAAGAGAAACACAAAGAGTGAAAGACTCAGAGAAGCAAATTGATAAGATGAAACGGCTACAATAAAGGCGCAAATAGCAGTTGGGAAAAACAGTTTATGGAAAGACGCGCCAGTTGTCAAAAAATTTAATTTGAAGAAGGGATTAATCAGCAGTTATTAATGAGAAGTAACAGGAAACGAGAAAAGTGGGTAGAGGAGTTTTACCTCAAATACTCAACTGCCACGTCCCGTGTAAAGAGGAAGCTGCAAAAAGTAATAATTATAAGGGAATGCGACACGCAAAAAGGAGGTGACTAAAAGCAGCAGAAAAGGGCCGGGATCCCAAGTAAAAAGGAAGGGAACCCAGTAGAAGTTGAGAAAAAGGGGATACCACGAAAATCTTAGGAAACCTAAATCACTCACGCGTGGGCTTCAGGCAACCCACGAGCTCGGGGGGCTAAATGTTGAGGTCTAAAAAAGGGTCATAGTGAAATAAGCCCAAAAAAGAAGAACAAGTCAAGCTCAAAAGGAAAAATTCAGGCTAAGCCCAAAGTAATAGATACGGGAGACCCATGAGGGAATAAAAGAAAGGCCCAGAGGATCCTGAAGCCTAGAAAAAAAAAAGCATCCGAAAAAAAAAAGACCACGGCAAAGTATAAGAAGCAAGGATCCTCAGGAACCATCAATAAGCACGGATCCCTTCAGGCACAAAGAAAAAGGAAGACTGGGACAGATCGATAGAAAGAAGACAGAAGAAGAAAATAAGAAATAAAAACGCGAGCGACCTCTCATGGCACAGACAGAAAAGGCCTCGGGGAACCAGGACAGGGAAGAAGAATGATAACAAACGACTTTCAAAAATGGCAGAACAGGATTCCGTCCAAATAGGAAAGAAAAGGGAAAAGTGGAAGACGCCAGAAATGCGGATGCCAAGAAGGACATACCTTAGCACGTCCCGAAGAAGATGGCCAACCAGAAGCTTTCAAAAGGATCAGAACTGAGAGAAGGAAAGAATGAGAAAAAACGGAAAAGGGACTTACCGAGACGATGGAGACAGGACATGCTCTGTTTGCAAAAGAGCAAAACAGGGGAACCAACGGTTCCCCGGGAAGCCCAGAAAACTCCATTATAAAAGGAGGGGATGGGTTGTGAAGAAAGCGGCGGAAAAAAAAGAAAGAAACACAAGAAAGAAGAAATTCTCTAGGAAAAAACTATCAGAAAAATCTGTGTAGAAAGGAAAATACTAAGGGAAAAACAAAGATTGTTTCCCGGTATCCTATAAAAGCCACTATTGCACATACTCGGATTCAACGAGAATCAAACTTTGCAAGTTTTGAAGGCTGAAATAGCCATTCAAGACTGTAATTTTTGAGCTTGATTGAACCTTGTATCACGTCCTAGTGAGCTTTCTGTAATCAAACAGATAATGTATTAAGGAAACATTGCTTCATATTTCCCAGGATCCCCATAGCACTAATTTTATTGCTTTGCTAATCCTGTTTCTTTCCTTCTGAATTTACCTTGTTAATTTTTGGCACTCTTCGATATCCTTGTTTGTCATTTTCTTTATATTGTCAGGAGTATTCTCTACATCCACTTGATTCTTAAACAGCTCGTCAGCTACGGTGAGTCAAGGGCTGGTCCACCAAATCCTCCTTTTTCATTTAGGCCCAGGATCCTTGGGCCTGAGTGTCACGAAAAAGGTACTCTCACAACCCTTAGCAAGGAATTATGTTGTACTTTGTGATGAAAAAGTAAACCAACAATATGCTACATCATGTTGCACTTTGTGATGAAAGCAATTTCCATATACATGTATATGCTACATCATATGTGAGCCAACAATAAGACAATTAATTGATTTATTCAAAGATATTTATATTTTACATGCCTAATGATGAAGCAAAATAGATTACAAGGTCGATAAAGCAAAAGCTAGCACAGACGATGTTGTGCAAGTAGTGCTGTTAGAGCATCCATAGTAGTAGAGTAAAAAATTTAGCTATTTGACGCTTACAAAAGTCACTTGATCTATTTTATCTCTTCACACCCAACATCAATTGATCTATATTTTTAGCTATTTGATTAAAATAATACAAATAACTCATTAGAATAATAATAAAAACATCCTCAGTAACCAACCACAACCACCTCCATCATTAGTCACAACCACAACCACCACCACCACCACCAGTCCAAAACAGGGGAAAAAAAAAATCCACCAACCCAAATCCCCAATCTTTTTCCTCATCCAAGACCATAAAAAATCACCAATCACAAACAAAATTACCATTGACATTCTGCGACGAGCTGGAGCTGATGTTACTGTGGGTTCAGTGGAGAATCAACCTCGCATCGATGTTGCCCACGTTGTCAACATCCTCGCCGATGCTTTGGTTTCCGATTACGCTAACACAGTCTTCGATCTCATCACTCTACCCATACATCTCTCTCTCTCGGCTTGGGACTTGGGGCATAGGTCAGCAAGCTGGGTCGGCGAAAGGTGTGGGTCGGATTTGGGCAGGCGATCTAGGTCTGTGGCAGCGTGTGACGGCGGGGGGGCATTGGCAACGTGAGAGGTCTAAAAGTTGAGAAAGAGAGTTGAGAGCTGTGAGAGTTCTGAGAAGAAAAGAAATAGAAAAATAAAAAGAAATGAAAAAAATAATATTTTAATTAGAGGTAGAATAAATATTTTTAATTTTTTTTATAGCTGCACGGCCATATATAGATATGCACTATAGTAAGATAGGTAAAATATTTTCCTATAGCACCATTATTATAGTGACTTTTTTGTGTACAGTGGTGCTAAAAATAGTTTTTTAGCTTTTTAGCACCACTATTGTTAGTACTCTTATTTGGGCAAGTCATTGACTTGCGGAAAGCATATGGGGATGCAACCAAATACAAGAAAATTTGAATTGATAATTAACAAAATAGTTGTTAAACTATGATGACCTAAACGTTTACTAAAAAAATTTCTTACAAAACGAAAAAACAATATAAATAGAGGCATATATAGGAAGCATTACAGGCATAAATAAAGGCATATATGTTATGCCTCAATTTGATTGATTGTGTGATGTGTGTGAGTATGTGATGAGTCTCACATCGGGTATTTATTAGGTAAATTTGAGTTTTATTAATAACTACAAAGAAACTCAATTTTAGACCATATGAAACAGATTGTAGCTTAGACTAGTCAACATTTCAAGTGTCTAACATCACAATCTTACTTGATTTTAAAATAATGGTCTAAATTGAAAGCACCAAGGTCATGCTTTAACACTAGATTTGATCAACAAATTACAGCCAGATTACATTTTTAATGGATGAGGGCAGTAAGCATGATATAAGACTAAGAACTTTGTAACCAAATCTGACTCAGGATCTTAATAAATCGGATAGTAACAGAATGGGTGCAGATCAATATAAGGTTAGAAATATAGGCCATAATAAAATATGATATTTTTGTAAAAATATCCCACAAATTCTATGCCCAAGGTGTAAACCTGTTGTGTAATGGCCACCTCAAACCTCTATCATTAACGTTTAATTTTTTGACAAGTAATTGTAATTTATTAAACTGGAACTATCATTAACATATTTGACACAAACAAAACACATGCTTTTGTACCGTTCTAGTAGGGAAGATACAGAAAAAGCTAGCATAGGTTGAACTGATAATTAACAAAATAGTTGTTAAACTAAATTGTTCAATAGTAGACTTAAACTTTAAATAATAAAACTAGAGACAAAATGCAAAAACTTTATAGGAATAGAGGCTAGGAAGCATTACAGATACAGTCTAAGTCGGAGCTACCCCATGGAGATAATTTCAGCGGCTGATGACAAAAACACTTGTGAGCCACGAAAAGAAGCGGTAAACCCTAAGTACAGTTGGGTGAGGCCCCCAGCCCATCTTGTAAAACCGCTCTGGATCCGGCTTATACAGGAACACTGCCAAAGGCATTGGCTTCAACTCCGTAAGTTTCATCAATAAAATCCCTGTACTTTCCGAAAGAGAATTACCCAAGCAACGTAGATTGTCAATCTCATCGAAAAGGGAGTGGGCGAATTCCTTCACAGCTATATGTCCTTGGGTGGTCTTCTCTTCTTCAGAAACAAAGTAATCAATGTCTTGTACACATATCCACCTAGAGTCACGAACTTGGTTCCAGAAGGTCAGCAATGTTCCAACGTATTTCAATAAATAATGTTTTTCAAAGAGGGTGCACTCCCAATAATTGATAATGGCTTCCGACATTTCCTCACACTGACGCAAACGCATAATGGAGTAATCGCTCAAAGTGGCATGGTGGACAGTTAAGTAGCGGTTGAACTCGAAGCGAGAGGTCAGCGACAAATTGTAGATTAGGTCGGCTATGATTGTGATAAGTTGGGTGGTGTCAGTGGCGTATTTGGTTGATGGGATTTTCATGAGACTGTCAACGCAGGCCCTTGGCTTCATAAGTTTGGTAATCTTATTACAAGACTCGTTCACCACCGCATATGGTGGTGGTGGTGGAGGCGAAGGAAGCCGTGCGATTGCAAGTGATCGATTCATCATCATCATCATAGGAGGAGGAGGAGGAGGTGATTCGAAGAGAAGATGACGAAGAGGTTTATTACTCAGAATGGAAGCCACGAACATTCCATAAGCGATGGTTAATAAGGTCAAAACTAGGGTTAAGGGCCTTGAAATAGGTTTCAATTTCATCATCCTAGATGATATTGAGTTTAATAATGATAACAAACTAGAGAATATTAAGAATATGGTCAATTTCGTTAACCTGGTGATTGAATTTTAGTCGAGCAGAAGTTTGGGTTGAAGTGTGATGAAGAAGAAGTACACCCCAGGAGGACTGCTCCCATCCGCTGCCGTAACTTTCCATCTGCGCCCATCGTCTAGACTCTAGAATAAGTAATAACCTAACAATCACAACACCACATTGATAGACCTCGGCTCGCATATTGATTTGGGTCAGTCCAGTTGATATTTCATTTTTGTTTACTCTCAAGCCCAGCTCAATTAATGCCAACTCGGTCCAGCCCAAACGAGGATGCGAGACCATATCTATCAAATCAACACAGCAGCTGACCCGGCGGAAATGGACTTCTTGGTAGGTTTATTTCATATTTCAATAATAATTATTTTTAATTCTGGTTATATATATATATATATATATATATTAGCGTATGATAATGCATGTGAAAGTTCCTTAGCATATGGTTTCAAAAAAAAGTTCCTTAGCAAATGCACCAAAGGCTATACTTGTTAATTTGTTTATGTAAAATCTTTAATCATAGACACATACTATTGAGATAGCATTATCTACAATTAAAATCAAGGCATTAGGATGGAACTTTTTTTTTTTTTTTTTTGGAGAATCGCATTAGGATGGAACATAGTTGTTGAATTTATTGCAAAAGAGGTAGTAGAAGAAGACATACTTGACAAGTGTCTATGGCTCTGATAAAATAGAAGAATAAATAAGATTTTGTGTTTTGGTTTTGCTTCCTTAAAAATGTATTAGGAGCTACTACTTATATTTATATTCAAATGTATGTATATATATAGAAGATTTGTTTTATAACATAAAAGATATGTTGTAAGGACTCAATTTGTAACGACTCCAAAATGGTATTGGGTTCGTACGTTAAAGACCCAAACAATATAATTTGTAGAGCGTGGACTTGAAAGGTTAGACCTTGGTCACCGGACAGCGGTTAGCCGTGGTAATCATGGCGGTCACGTAGAGACGGGCTAAGGTTGTCCATGGATCTTATCCATGAAGCTTAATGTTCCTAGATGTTTGCTCAAAAAGTCTTTCTCCTTGGCATGGCCTGGGAGGCTCTTGTTCTTGGCCTTTTTTCCCAACCCCTTCTTTGGATTGCCTACTTCTCTTTTTATATTAGCCTTTACTCTTCCTCCAATGTCCACGTGTAGGATCAGCTTTCTAGAGCTGATACTTATCCCATCAGCCCATACCCAAAATGGTTGGGAGTGGTAGTAAAAGCTGGAAAGTATTGCTCTGTCTGGCGCAGAGTATTTAATTGCAGAAATGACAGCTTTTCCTTTGTTCTTTGTCGCCAAGTTGTCCAGGGGTCCTTTCTCCATCAATGTGGATGTGTTCGATTTTTTCCTAAACTGTTCATATACCATTCTTGCCCTTTCTTTTAGGAGTGCTTTGGGATGCTGAGAATAGAATCATCCTCGGCTATGTCTCAAGGCAATTTGGACTTTCATCGTATGTCCTCGGCAACTCCTCTCCTCGCTGATGTTGGCCTAATGAAGGGGTCAGTCACATTTCTGCCCCAATTTATTATATTATTTTATTTGGATTACACAAGAATTCCTAAATGCTATCAGATTGTTTTGATTGTTCCATTGGTCATAACGAATGATCATCCAATACCTTAATTTTAGTTATATAATGATCATCAAAATAGATACATATCTCCAATTCCTTTAAATCAAGAGATTGCAGCACAACTATGCATGCTTTACTAAAAAAAAATATAATATGAAATTTATTGAAATTTTGGGTGAGTCATACTATATATATTACATTATTACTATGTCTATCCCTAACTTTCTTTCAATCCACATCGACAAATCCTCCCTTTCTTTTTAAAACATCCCACATTAGGGAGTACACCCCTTATAACCAAGCAACATCTCTACGTCCGTGCTAGATTTTGTTTTCTCGTTAGGGTTTTCATTCTTTAAGATGAAGGGAAAAAAAAAATCTAAAGAATAACTTAATTTATATATCATAATAATGTTTGCTACATGATTTAATATATGTCTCTAAAGTTTAAATTTTCGCTTTTAATCTCTTAAATAACACGATCAAAATAAAAACAGTTACTCTTACCCTTTTTTTTTTCTTTTTTTTTTAGAAACGTTACACATACTTTGTTACACATATTAGGGGCTAAAAATCATCACATAAAATTTATTCAGAATAAAAGTAATTATTTCTTGTTTGAGATAAAGATTAAAAGTAATTATAAGTATCACGTATGCTAAGGAATAAAATTGAAAATTTTTCATGGCATGGAATAAAGTTTAGAACCGAAATATGATATTGTATTAAACAAAACATAAAAAGTTGTTTTTATAAATAGAAGGCATAAGAGTGTCAGTCAATATGAGCTACCCATCAAGAATAATGTACTGACTAAAGAAAAAGTACGTTTGAGACAAGAAAATAAGTAAAAGACTAGTAGTGTTTATTACCTACACTTGTTACATGTTACAACACACATTTACACCCATTTGAAAAAGCAACCAAAACTATATAGCTATAATTTCAGTTGCTTTTTCAAGTGTGTATATATAAATGGGATGTATAATAGTTTTTATCTGTAAGTAAAAACTAAAATAAATTGTACTAATAAATCTGTACTCATCTTTTGAAATTTGGTGCAATAAGCAGGGTATGGAATTGGCCAAGCTGAAAACCTGTTGTGTAATGGCCACCTCAAACCACTATCATTAACATTTTTTTATTATAAGTGATTATAATTTAATAAAATTGGAACTATCATTAACATATTGGACAAAAACAAAACACATGCTTTTGTTCTAGTAGGGAAGATACAGAAAAATCTGCCTAGGTTGAACTAATAATTAACAAAATAGTTGTTAATTAAACTAAGGTGTTCAATAGTAGACTTGAACTTCAAATGATAAAACTAGAGACAAAATGCAAAAAATCTATAGAGATAAGAGGCTGAGAGGCTAGGAAGCATTACAGTCTTAAGTCGGAGCAACCCCAAGAAGATAACTTTAGTGGCTGATGACAAAACACTTGTGAGCCATGAATAGAAGCGGTAAACTCTAAATACAGTTGGGTGAGGCCCCCAGCCTATCTTGTAAAAACGCTTTGGATCCGGCTTATACAAGGACACCACCAAAGGCATTGGCTTCAACTCCGTAAATTTCATCATTAAAATCCCTGTGCTTTCCGAAAGAGAACTACCCAAGCAACGCAGATCGTCAATCTCATCGAAAAGGGAGTGCGCGAATTCCTTCACAACTATATGTCCTTGGGTCCTCTTATCTTTTTCAGAAACAAAGTCATCAATGTCTTTAGACATATCCATCTTAAGTCACGAATTTCTTTCCAGAAACTCAACAATGTTCCAAAGTATTCCCTTAAATACTGTTTTTGAAAGATGTTGCACTCCCAATAATTGATAATGGCTTCCGACAT